>NW_024736970.1:0-9978 GCF_018991925.1 Homarus americanus
GCCTTACCTTACGTTACCTTACCTTACCTTACCTTACCTTATCTTACCTTACGTTGCCTTACCTTACCTTACGTTGCCTTACCTTACCTTACCTTACCTTACCTTACCTTACCTCTGTTATAGCTTCCGTTTACCTGTAATCACTGATCAAGAGTCGAATTAGAGGTCAACTCGTAGTAACATTCATAACTGTTTATAAGTTAAGTTTTCATAGTCTTTTGTCCATTTATTAAGAAAATAAACTATTATATATATAAAACAAAGAAGTCTGTCTGTCTGTGTGTCCGCACGAGAATCTCAGAAACTACTTAAACGGTCTGGACCAAACTTGGCATGGATAGCAAGTGTCATGTGGGGATCTCAAAAAGCTCCAACCAACCCGATCCGACCCAACCCTGTTTTCGCGTTGGTATACTCGCACAGTGGAGTATGCCGTGGTGAGCTGAACTCCAAGGGCTGCTGCAACTACGAGGAAATCTTGTTCGGCTCTGTAGGCCTCGATAATGCGCTCGCGATCTGTAGCACTTGTTATTCGGTGCCTCCGTGGCATGCTGGAGGGGCTCGGCGACGAAATGTATACGGGAGAAGCTGCACACTCGTAATGAAAATACTGAGTGTGTAGCACACCATCTCGACTCGGTGATTCGTTACTTGCTTCAAAAGTTCGAATTAGATCAACTAGTCTTTCGATCTACGAAAAACACCAAAACAAACTTTTTGCATAGTTATGATGTTTTAAAGATTGTTACTTAGTTTTGTAAAATGTTGAAAGTATTAGTGAATTGTCAATGAAGAATGAGACGATTGTTGAAAGCAAGTAAACATTGTCACGTGTTGAACGACTGTTGAAAAGTTTTGGATGATTGTTGAACGGAAAGTAAAGATTGTTATTAATCAAGTGTAAGAATGTTGATTCCATTCGAAGATGTTGAAACCAAAAGTAACATTGTTCAATTGCAATTGAAAAAAGGTGTATTATTATTATTATTATTATTATTATTATTATTATTATTATTATTATTATTATTAACAATACAACATGTGGCTGCAACAACAGTAGAAATTAGAAATAAGATAAAAAGTCCCTGGCTCACTGATACGTTATGACAAAGTTGTTGGCAAATATATGGTATGGAAATTGTGTTGATACTCTCTCTATCTCTCTCTCTCTCTCTCTCTCTCTCTCTCTCTCTGTGTCTCTCTCTCTCTCTGTCTCTTTCTCTCTCACACACACACCAACCACAAACAAACAACACATCACAAACAAACAAGCAAGCAACAACACAACACAAACAATAATGACACCACAAAAAACATCATTCTAAAAAACAAACAATAAAACAAACAAAAACAATAAAACAAACAAACCAACAAACAATAAAACAAACAAACAATCAAACAAACAAACAATAAAACGAACAAACGAAGAATAAAACAAAACAAACAATAAAACAAACAAACAAACAAACAGTAAAACAAACAAACGTACATAAAAACAATCAAACAAACATAAAAACAATAAAAAAACAGACCCTCTACAACAAACCACCACCACCAAGGACTTCACTAACCTACCACCTCCACCACCACCTCCTACAACACTATTTATAATCCCAAAACTTCCCAAAGGTCACTCCTGCTCGGTGACCTTTGGGGGTTAACACTGCCCACTGGTCTAGATCTGGCGAGAAAACTGCCCCCACCCAAAGGTCACTTGTTGGGTGTCACAAAGCGCCTGCTGGGTGATTTAGGTGAGTCTTCCCCCGCCCTCCCCCATCCCCCCTCTCCAACCCAGGGTCACAGTGTGTAAGGTTAAGGCGTTTGAATTTTAATTTAGTTGATGATGGTATAATGCAGAGGAGGAGGAGGAGGAGGAGGAGGAGAAGAAGAAAAAGAAGAAGAAGAAGAACAACAACAACAAGGCTAGATTACGTTAGGTTACGTTAGGTTAGGTTAGGCTAGATTAGGTTAAGTTAGGTTAGGTCTGGTCAGGTTACATTATGCATGAAGGTATTCATTTATATGTATATTTATGATCTACAGGATCGTTTATGGCCAGTCAAAAGCTTCTAGAAAAGATAAATTCATAGAAGTTATCACTAAAGGCCAATTATCCCTATTTAGTGTAACATACAGTATATATTCGGTGGAGTTCCGCTTTTATTTGTTTGTTTTCGTATTATTTAAGTCATTTATTTGTTAACATTTAGCTTAGAATAAGTAAATATTATACAAAACAAAACATTGAAAAACTCACAAGTGAATTTGTAACATATAATCAAGTCGAGATAATATTACCAATACCACGTGCTGGTCAAGCTCCGAAAGCGTTGTCCGGGGGTCTAGCTAACCTCTGGTCGGGGCTTGACCAACACGAAAAAAAAAAATTTTTTTACTAAACGTGATTTTGGCAACCTGTGGTGTAATAGTCAACATGCTCGCCTTGCAAGCGAGTGGACCCCTGTTCGATTCCCGGACGGAGTAAAACTATGAGCATTTTTTTTTACGTCATTTGGCTTTCTATTTACCAGTAAATGGGAACCTGAATGTTAATCGATTTGCGGATCTTATTCTGGAATAATGGTTAGCTAGTGCAGTTGCCGAGTTGTCCGGTCTTCTCGGACTATTCAATAAAAGTGCGTCATACAACTCGTTAACTTAGGGTGTGGTTGTGGTGTTGGCGACAGATTCTAACACCTTAAACAAATTCACGCCTAGGTTGCTCTAGAGCCGGCCATCCTCGTACACGAAGGGCAACCATTATTGTTACGTGTGTAATATTACCATCACTACCACAACCAGCATTATCACTACTATTGTCATCTTCTCAACTATCATCATTCCTTCCCTCTTCCTCCTCCTGCCTCCATATTTTAATAATTATCGTCTCAATTATTATTATTATCATCATTATTTTTATTATTATTATTACCGTATTATTATTATTATTATTATTATTATTATTATTATAATTATTATTATTATTATTATTATTAACAATACAACATGTGGCTGGAACAACAGTAGAAATTAGAAATAAGATAAAAAGTTGTATTAAATTAACAATTAAAACACAAACAAGAACCACAGGTACAAGTCGATCAGTTTTTTATCATGAGAGAGAGAGAGAGAGAGAGAGAGAGTCCCTGGCTCACTGTTACGTTATGACAAAGTTGTTGGTAAATATATGGTATGGAAATTGTGTTGATACTCTCTCTCTCTCTCTCTCTCTCTCTCTCTCTCTCTCTCTCTCTCACACACACGAACCACAAACAAACAACACATCACAAACAAACAAGTAGGCAACAACACAACACAAACAATAATGACACCACAAAAAACATCAGTCTAAAAACAAACAATAAAACAAACAAACAAACATACCAACAAACAATAAAACAAACAAACAAACAATCAAACAATAAAAAGAACAAACGAAGAATAAAACAAAAGAAACAAACAACAAACAAACAAACAAAATATAACAGACAAACAATAAATAAAACAAACACACAAACGTACAATAAAACAAACAAACATACATAAAACAAACAAACAAACAAACAATAAAACAAACAAACATACATAAAACAATCAAACAAAACTAAAAACTAAAAAAAAAACAGACCCTCTTCAACAAACCACCACCACCAAGGACTTCACTAACCTACCACCTCCACCACCACCTCCTACAACACTATTTATAATCCCAAAACTTCCCAAAGGTCACTCCTGCCTCGGTGACCTTTGGGGGTTAACACTGCCCACTGGTCTAGATCTGGCGAAAAAACTGCCCCTACCCAAAGGTCACTTGTTGGGTGTCACAAAGCGCCTGCTGGGTGATTTAGGCGAGTCTTCCCCCGCCCTCCCCCATCCCCCCTCTCCAACCCAGGGTCACAGTGTGTAAGGTTAAGGCGTTTGAATTTTAATTTAGTTGATGATGGTATAATGCAGAGGAGGAGGAGGAGGAGGAGGAGGAGGAGGAGGAGAACAAGAACAAGAAGAACAAGAACAAGAAGAACAAGAACAAGAACAAGAAGAACAAGAACAAAAACAAGAACAAGAAGAAGGCTACCTGTAGATTACGTTAGGTTACGTTAGGCTAGATTAGCTTAAGTTAGGTTAGGTCTGGTCAGGTTACATTATGCATGAAGGTATTCATTTATATGTATATTTATGATCTACAGGATCGTTTATGGCCAGTCAAAGGCTTCTAGAAAATACAAATACATAGAAGTTATCACTAATGGCCAATTATCCCTATTTAGTGTAACATACAGTATATATTAGGTGGAGTTCCGCTTTTATTTGTTTGTTTTCGTATTATTTAAGTCATTTATTTGTTAACATTTAGCTTAGAATAAGTAAATATTAAACAAAACAAAACATTGAAAAACTCACAAGTGAATTTGTAACATATAATCAAGTCGAGATAATATTACCAATACCACGTGCTGGTCAAGCTCCGAAAGAGTTGTCCGGGGGTCTAGCTAACCTCTGGTCGGGGCTTGACCAGCACGAAAAAAAAAAAAAATTTTTATACTAAACGTGATTTTGGCAACCTGTGCTGTAATAGTCAGCATACTCGCCTTGCAAGCGAGTGGACCCCTGTTCGATTCCCGGACGGAGTGAAACTATGAGCATTTTTTTTTTACGTCATTTGGCTTTCTATTTACCAGTAAATGGGAACCTGGATGTTAATCGATTTGCGGATCTTATTCTGGAATAATGGTTAGCCAGTGCAGTTGCCGAGTTGTCCGGTCTTCTCGGACTATTCATTGAAACTGGGACATACAACTCGTTAACTTAGGGTGTGGTTGTGGTGTTGGCGACAAATTCTAACACCTTAAACAAATTCACGCCTAGGTTGCTCTAGAGCCTGCCATCCTCGTACACGAAGGGCAACCATTATTGTTGCGTGTATAATATTACCATCACTACCACAACCAGCATTATCACTACTATTGTCATCTTCTCAACTATCATCATTCCTTCCCACTTCCTCCTCCTGCCTCCAGATTTTAATAATTATCGTCTCAATTATTATTATTATCATCATTATTTTTATTATTATTATTACCGTATTATTATAATTATTATTATTATTATTATTATTATTATTATTATTATTATTATTATTATTATTATTAACAATACAACATGTGGCTGGAACAACAGTAGAAATTAGAAATAAGATAAAAAGTTGTATTAAATTAACAATTAAAACACAAACAAGAACCACAGGTACAAGTCGATCAGTTTTTTATCATGAGAGAGAGAGAGAGTCCCTGGCTCACTGTTACGTTATGACAAAGTTGTTGGTAAATATATGGTATGGAAATTGTGTTGATACTCTCTCTCTCACACACACACCAACCACAAACAAACAACACATCACAAACAAACAAGCAAGCAACAACACAACACAAACAATAATGACACCACAAAAAACATCATTCTAAAAAACAAACAATAAAACAAACAAAAACAATAAAACAAACAAACATACCAACAAACAATAAAACAAACAAACAATAAAACGAACAAACGAAGAATTTAACAAAACAAACAAACAATAAAACATACAAAAAAACAATAAAACATACATAAAAACAATCAAACAAACATAAAAACAATAATAAAACAGACCCTCTTCAACAAACCACCACCACCAAGAACTTCACAAACCTCCCACCTCCACCACTACCTCCTACAACACTATATATAATCCCAAAACTAGACAAAGGTCATTCCTGCCTCGGTGACCTTTGGGGGTTAACACTGCCCACTGGTCTAGATCTGGCGAGAAAACTGCCCCCAACCAAAGGTCACTTGTTGGATGTCACAAAGCGCCTGCTGGGTGATTTAGGTGAGTCTTACCCCGCCCTCCCCCATCCCCCCTCTCCAACCCAGGGTCATAGTGTGTAAGGTTAAGGCGTTTGAATTTTAATTTAGTTGATGATGATATAATGCAGAGGAGGAGGAGGAGGAGGAGGAGAACAAGAACAAGAACAAGAACAAGAAGAACAAGAACAAGAAGAAGGCTAGATTACGTTAGGTTACGTTAGGTTAGGTTAGGCTACATTAGGTTAAGTTAGGTTTGGTATGGTCCGGTTACATTATGCATGAAGGTATTCATTTATATGTATATTTATGATCTACAGGATCGTTTATGGCCAGTCAAAGGCTTCTAGAAAAGATAAATACATAGAAGTTATCACTAATGGCCAATTATCCCTATTTAGTGTAACATACAGTATATATTAGATGGAGTTCCGCTTTTATTTGTTTTTTTCGTATTATTTAAGTCATTTATTTGTTAACATTTAGCTTAGAATAAGTAAATATTATACAAAACAAAACATTGAAAAACTCACAAGTGAATTTGTAACATATAATCAAGTCTAGATAATAATACCAATACCACGTGCTGGTCAAGCTCCGAAAGAGCTGTCCGGGGGTCTAGCTAACCTCTGGTCGGGGCTTGACCAGCACGAAAAAAAAAAAATTTTTACTAAACGTGATTTTGGCAACCTGTGGTGTAATAGTCAGCATACTCGCCTTGCAAGCGAGTGGACCCCTGTTCGATTCCCGGACGGAGTGAAACTATGAGCATTTTTTTTTACGACATTTGGCTTTCTATTTGCCAGTAAATGGGAACCTGGATGTTAATCGATTTGCGGATCTTATTCTGGAATAATGGTTAGCCAGTGCAGTTGCCGAGTTGTCCGGTCTTCTCGGACTATTCATTGAAACTGGGACATACAACTCGTTAACTTAAGGTGTGGTTGTGGTGTTGGCGACAGATTCTAACACCTTAAACAAATTCACGCCTAGGTTGCTCTAGAGCCGGCCATCCTCGTACACGAAGGGCAACGATTATTGTTACGTGTATAATATTACCATCACTACCACAACCAGCATTATCACTACTATTGTCATCTTCTCAACTATCATCATTCCTTCCCTCTTCCTCCTCCTGCCTCCATATTTTAATAATTATCGTCTCAATTATTATTATTATCATCATTATTTTTATTTTTATTATTACCGTATTATTATTATAATTATTATTATTATTATTATTATTATTATTATTATTATTATTATTATTATTATTATTATTAAAAATACAACATGTGGCTGGAACAACAGTAGAAATTAGAAATAAGATAAAAAGTTGTATTAAATTAACAATTAAAGCACAAACAAGAACCACAGGAACAAGTCGATCAGTTTTTTATCATGAGAGAGAGAGAGAGAGAGAGAGAGAGAGAGTCCCTGGCTCACTGTTACGTTATGACAAAGTTGTTGGTAAATATATGGTATGGAAATTGTGTTGATACTCTCTCTCTCTCTCTCTCTCTCTCTCTCTCTCTCTCTCTCTCGCACACACACACCAACTACAAACAAACAACACATCACAAACAAACAAGCAAGCAACAACACAACACAAACAATAATGACACCACAAAAAACATCATTCTAAAAAACAAACAATAAAACAAACAAAAACAATAAAACAAACAAACATACCAACAAACAATAAAACAAACAAACAATCAAACAATAAAACGAACAAACGAAGAATAAAACAAAACAAACAATAAAACAAACAAACAGTAAAACAAACAAACATACATAAAAACAATCAAACAAACATAAAAACAATAAAAAAACAGACCCTCTTCAACAAACCACCACCACCAAGGACTTCACTAACCTACCACCTCCACCACCACCTCCTACAACACTATTTATAATCCCAAAACTTCCCAAAGGTCACTCCTGCCTCGGTGACCTTTGGGGGTTAACACTGCCCACTGGTCTAGATCTGGCGAGAAAACTGCCCCCACCCAAAGGTCACTTGTTGGGTGTCACAAAGCGCCTGCTGGGTGATTTAGGTGAGTCTTCCCCCGCCCTCCCCCATCCCCCCTCTCCAACCCAGGGTCACAGTGTGTAAGGTTAAGGCGTTTGAATTTTAATTTAGTTGATGATGGTATAATGCAGAGGAGGAGGAGGAGGAGGAGGAGGAGGTGGTAGAAGAAGAAGAAGAAGAAGAAAAAGAAGAAAAAAGAAGAAGAAGAAGAACAACAACAAGGCTAGATTACGTTAGGTTACGTTAGGTTACGTTAGGCTAGATTAGGTTAAGTTAGGTTCGGTCTGGTCAGGTTACATTATGCATGAAGGTATTCATTTATATGTATATTTATGATCTACAGGATCGTTTATGGCCAGTCAAAAGCTTCTAGAAAAGATAAATACATAGAAGTTATCACTAATGGCCAATAATCCCTATTTAGTGTAACATACAGTATATATTAGGTGGAGTTCCGCTTTTATTTGTTTGTTTTCGTATTATTTAAGTCATTTATTTGTTAACATTTAGCTTAGAATAAGTAAATAATATACAAAACAAAACACTGAAAAACTCACAAGTGAATTTGTAACATATAATCAAGTCGAGATAATATTACCAATACCACGTGCTGGTCAAGCTCCGAAAGAGTTGTCCGGGGGTCTAGCTAACCTCTGGTCGGGGCTTGACCAGCAAGAAAAAAAAAAAAAATTTTTTTTACTAAACGTGATTTTGGCAACCTGTGGTGTAATAGTCAGCATACTCGCCTTGCAAGCGAGTGGACCCCTGTTCGATTCCCGGACGGAGTGAAACTATGAGCATTGTTTTTTTTACGTCATTTGGCTTTCTATTTACCAGTAAATGGGAACCTGGATGTTAATCGATTTGCGGATCTTATTCTGGAATAATAGTTAGCCAGTGCAGTTGGCGAGTTGTCCGGTCTTCTCGGACTATTCATTGAAACTGGGTCATACAACTCGTTAACTTAGGGTGTGGTTGTGGTGTTGGCGACAGATTCTAACACCTTAAACAAATTCACGCCTAGGTTGCTCTAGAGCCGGCCATCCTCGTACACGAAGGGCAACCATTATTGTTACGTGTATAATATTACCATCACTACCACAACCAGCGTTATCACAACTATTGTCATCTTCTCAACTATCATCATTCCTTCCCTCTTCCTCCTCCTGCCTCTATATTTTAATAATTATCGTCTCAATTATTATTATGATCATTATTTTTATTATTATTGTTACCGTATTATTATTATTATTATTATTATTATTATTATTATTATTATTATTATTATTATTATTAATTATTATTATTATTATTATTAACAATACAACATGTGGCTGGAACAACAGTAGAAATTAGAAATAAGATAAAAAGTTGTATTTAATTAACAATTAAAACACAAACAAGAACCACAGGTACAAGTCGATCAGTTTTTTATGAGAGAGAGAGAGAGAGAGAGAGAGAGAGAGACCCACCGCTAATAAAGGAACCTTGAGCATCACTCCTATACATTACTGACGAAGAAAAAGTAATAATAACTTTTAGAAAATTCAGAGACCCGCAGACCCACGAACACACAAGACCCGAGCCATTTATCACCACACACTGAAGGACCATGACATACCAACCTGGGGGTCTTGTGTCTGTCTGTCTATTTGATATATTCATCTGTCTAAGTGTATGTCCATTTCATTATATATTTATTCGTGTATTTATCTCTGTCTGTCTGCCTGTTTGGTCGTTTATCAAAATTATCAAACAGCAGGTGGAGTGGGGAGGGAGGGAGGGGGGGGGATGATTCGACGTTTCGCCACCTAGTCCATTAAGTTAACCTAACATTAAACTAATGTAACCTAACATAACGCAAACCAAACCTAACCAAACCAAACCAAACATTAACCTGCCCTATCTTTATAACACTTATCCTAACATTAACCGGATATCATAAAGTTAAGGAGCCATCCCTTGTTTCAACCTAACCAAACCTAACCTAATTAAAACCTAATCTAACCCAATCTAACCCAATTTAACCTAACCTAACCTAGTCTTCAAGAGATCCCTAACACAACCTAACAACATCTCCTACTTAATTAATAAAACCT
>NW_024736971.1:0-12259 GCF_018991925.1 Homarus americanus
ACTCTGTCGAAGGCTTTGCTGAAGTCGAGATATCCCACATCATAATTCTGCACCTCGTCCACCGATTCGAGAACTGATAAAAAGAATGTTAATAGATTAGTTAGACATGAACGCCCGCTTCTGAAGCCATGCTGGGAATCATTGATCAATCGGTGCTTCTCAAGGTGATTTCGAATAGAGTTTGAAATGATTGCTTCCAGTAATTTGCCTACTATTGATGTTAGACTGATTGGGCGGTAGTTAGAGGATAGTGATCTATCCCCCTTCTTGAAAATCGGTATTACATTATCCTCCAAGTTCTGGTACTACACCTGTTTTAGGACATGTTAAACAACTTTATAAGGGCATACTAAGCTCTTCATACATTCCTTTAATACTCTGGCAAATATCTCACTTCAGGACCAGGTGACTTATTAGGCTTTAGTTTTGTCTATTTGCTTCTAACATCGTTACTAGTGCTACTATCTCCGCCAATTTTGAAACATTTTACTACTCTCTGAATAGAGTCGGTGCCTCGGGTATCATGTTTAGATTTTCGGTGGTGAAAACTGTTGAAAAATATTTATTCAAATTATTGCTCATTTCTCCGTCGTTATCAGTGAGCTCGCCGGAGTCTGACCGTATTGGTTCAATCTTTTCTCGTGTTTTAGTTTGATACATTTGGTAGAATCCTTTGGGGTTTGTCTTCGCCTCCCTTGCTATCCTTACCTCATTATTCCTCTTTGCTTTCCTTATCTCGGTTTTAACTCTATAGCCAATACCTATAATAGTCCACGAATTGAATTTCGCCACGATTTATCCTTCTACCTGGCCTTCGCGTATTGATGTTCTTCGTAATTATTTATCCATTTAGGGTCATTGTTGTCTGATCTGAGTTTTTTTTACATGGTATGTTCTGCCTTTGTGCATTAAGTAACTCACTATTTAAGTTATCGTGAGACTCCAACAATCTCGAATCTCGTTATCAAGTCGGTGTCATCTGTCAGGTTCACGGCCAAGCGCGACACCCCCTCTCTCAGCTGCCTCTTTAAACTGTCAAAGTTTGCCCTTCTGAAATCTGGTACTTTAGTGGAATTTTCCTTACGTCTGCCCTGAAAATCTAACTGGAATCGAATTTCTTTGTGATCGCTGTTTGCAAGTTCGTTCCCTACCTCGACATTGCTAATGAGGTTTTCTCTGTTCGTCAGAACTAAATCCAGTATATTATTACCCCGTGTGGGATCGGTTATATGTTGACTTAGGAAACAGTCCTGGATCGTCTCGAGAAAATCCTCTGATTCTGAGTTACCCGTAAGGACAGTCCAATCTATTTGGCCAAGGTTAAAGTCGCCTACTATACAGACTTTGTTGTGTATGGAAGCCCTGCGCATTTCATCCCAGATAAGTCGCTCATTGACGCTATCAAGATTGGGGGTCTATATATTACCCCTGTGATTAATTTTTCCCGACCGTCGCTTAATTCTATCCAAATTGTTTCTGTATTCCTCTCAGTTTTTATTTCCTTATTTATTTCACACTTCAGATTATCCCTAACATAGATTGCTACTCCGCCTCCTTTCCTGGTCTGCCTATCGGTATGGAACAGTTTGTAACCCGCAATTTGGTATTCGACTGGTAATTCACGTGTGTCTAGGTTGATCCATGTTTCAGTGAATGCAATTATATCGATTTCTTCGGTACATACCAAGGCCTTAATGTCATCCATTTTGTTTCTCATACTTCTACTGTTCGCGTAGTATACATTTAAGTTAGTCGTGTTCTGAGTCCTTCCCTTGCCGCGTTTAGTTTTAAACTCCCTGTCTAATTTAGTTTTGTCATCATTCCTAACACTATTTCCCTGTAATCTTTCGCCTTGTTTACCAGCTCCCACTGCAGTCTCCTCCACCCCCGTGCTCCTATGTTCTCTTAGCAGTTTAAAGACTTCGATATCTTTTGAACTGCCCCCTCTAGAGCCCCAGCCAGGGTTGCTACTCCATCCCTAGACAGGTGCACCCCATCCCTAGCATAAAGGTCCCTTCTGCCATAAAAGTTGTCCCAGTTGTCAATGAATGGGACTGATATTGACTTGCAATATCTGTCAAGACGGTCGTTAACACCAACTGCCCTTGACAACCATTCACTGCCAACTCTCCTTCTAGGCAGGACACCGCATATGATATCACTATAATTCATATCACCACTACACAGTTCATAGCATCATGACATATCATCAATACACAACATTACTATAGATCACATCATCACTACACGGTTCAAAGCATTACTACACATCACCACCACACAGTTCATAGCATTACGTCACATTATCACTATAGTTCACATCATCACTACACAGTTCATAGTCTCATTACACGTCATCACTCTAATTCACATCATCACTACACAGATCCTAGCACCACTACACATCATCACTATATTTCACTTTATAACTACATAGTTCATAGTATCATTACAATTCATCACGATGGTTCACATCACCGCTACACAGTTCACATCAGCATTACAAAGTTCATATCACTATACAGCATCACAATAGTTCAAATTATCACAATAGTTCACATCATCACTACACAGATCATAGCATCACTGCACATCATCACTATAGTTCACATCATCCCTACACAGTTCCCAGCACCACTACACATCATCACTACACGGTTCATAGCCTCACTACACATCATCACCACACAGTTCATAGTAACATGACAAATTATCACTATAGTTGACATCATCACTACAGAGTCTATAGTATCACAATATATCATCACTGTAGGTCACATCATCACTACATAATTCCTAGCATCACTATACATCATCACTATAGTTCACATCATCACTACAAAGTTCATAGTATCACTACACATCATCACTATAGTTCACATCATCACTATAGTTCACATCATCACTACATACTTCATAGCATCACTACACATCATCACTGTAGTTTACATCATCACTATAGTTCACATCATCACTACATAGTTCATAGCATCACAACACATCGTCACTATAGTTCACATCATCACTACACAGTTCATAGTTTCACTACACATCATTACTAAAGTTCACATCATCACTACACAGGTTACATCATCACTACACAGTTCCAAGTATGAATACAGATCATCAATATAGTTCACATCATCACTACACAGTTCATAACATCACTACACATCATCACTATAGTTCACATCATCACTAAAGTTCACGTCATCACTATAGTTCATGTCATCACTGTAGCTTACATCATCACTATAGTTCACGTCATCACTCAGCTCTGTACTAGCGGGTAACCTCTTACTACATTCTTTCACAGGTGCCTGAAGAACCTGGGTCACCTGGGTTGCTCTTATCATATAATTATAAAACTTTTTTATTCGCGAAAATGGGAGAATACGACAAAGGTTTTTTCCTGGCAGCTGCTAGCAAACTCCGTAGTGTGGTCGACAAGTTAGCCGAGGCTTACACAAAGTTAAATGGTGTAAGGGTTGTGGGCTACAGCGTCTCCCTTGAAATTCCCCCCAACACAAACGTAAACTTTGTGTTGGATAAAATTGCCGATCTGGAAGACCTCCGTTACCACAACATTACCGTTGTACAAGGATGTGCGTACCTACGGCACGAGGTAAAAAACCTAAGAAAATTGCCAGACAAGGGGATAATGTTCTATTATTCCGCCAAGTGCGGAAGACAAACTAAGCAGGGGTACGCCAGATATGAATATGTGGTGTATCCTCCAGTGGTGTTGAAGAAATTCAAATTAGACTTTCAAAAAGAATGCTTCAACACAGAAACTATTTGCGTAATGCAACACAATGCTATTAAATCATAGCAGCTCATCAACGAAGGCCTTGCCTCCTTCACCACAACAAGTGACAGTCTCCAAGTGGTTACCGACAGTGACACTTCCCAGGAGGTAGTCACCGACAGTGACACTCCCCAGGAGGTGGTCACTGACAGTGACACTCCCCAAGAGGTGGTCACCGACAGTGACACTCCTCAGGAGGTGGTCAACGAGAGTGACACTCTCCAGGAGGTGGTCACCAACAGTGACACTCCCCAGGAAGTGGTCCAAATGGGAGAATACGACAAAGGTTTTTTCCTGGCAGCTGCTAGCAAACTCCGTAGCGTGGTCGACGAGTTAGCCGAGGCTTACACAAAGTTAAATGGTGTAAGGGTTGTGGGCTACAGCGTCTCCCTTGAAATTCCACCCTACACAAACCGAAACTTTGTGTTGGATAAAATTGCCGATCTGGAAAACCTCCGTTACCACAACATTACCGTTGTACAAGGATGTGCGTACCTACGGCACGAGGTAAAAAACCTAAGAAAATTACCAGAAAAGGGGATAATGTTCTATTATTCCGCCAAGTGCGGAAGACAAACTAAGGAGGGGTACGCCAGATATGAATATGTGGTGTATCCTCCAGTGGTGTTGAAGAAATTCAAATTAGACTTTCAAAAAGAATGCTTCAACACAGAAACTATTTGCGTAATGCTAGAAAATGCTATTAAATCATAGCAGCTCATCAACGAAGGCCTTGCCTCCTTCACCACAACAAGTGACAGTCTCCAAGTGGTCACCGACAGTGACGCTTCCCAGGAAGTAGTCACCGACAGTGACACTCCCCAGGAGGTGGTCACTGACAGTGACGCTCCCCAGGAAGTAGTCACCGACAGTGACACTCCCCAGGAGGTGGTCACTGACAGTGACACTCCCCAAGAGGTGGTCACCGACAGTGACACCCCCATGGAGGTGATCACCGACAGTGACACCCCCATGGAGGTGCTCAGCGACGGTTACACTTCCCAGGAGGTGGTCACCGACAGTGACAATCCCCAGGAGGTGGTCACCGACAGTGACACTCCCTTGGAGGTGGTCACCGAAGAGGACACTCCCCTGGAGGTGGTCACCGAAGAGGACACTCCCTTGGAGGTGGTCACTGAAGAGGACACTCCCCTGGAGGTGGTCACCGAAGAGGACACTCCCTTGGAGGTAGTCACTGAAGAGGACACTCCCCTGGAGGTGGTCACCGAAGAGGACACTCCCTTGGAGGTGGTCACCGAAGAGGACACTCCCTTGGAGGTGGTCACCGAAGAGGACACTCCCTTGGAAGTGGTCACCGAAGAGGACACTCCCTTGGAGGTGGTCACCGAAGAGGACACTCCCCTGGAGGTGGTCACCGAAGAGGACACTCCCTTGGAGGTGGTCACCGAAGGGGACACTCCCTTGGAGGTGGTCACCGACCAGTGACACTCCCAGGAGGTGATGCCAGAGACACTCCCAGGAGGTGGTGCCTGACAGTGACCTCCCAGAGTGGTCACCGACCGTGCAACTCCCCAGGAGGTGAGGTCACCAGCAGTGACATTCCCAGGAGGTGGTCACCGAGAGACTACTCCTTAGAGGTGAGTACCGACAGTGACACTCTCCAGGAGGTGGTCTCGTGGTAACTTGCTTCCCATAGGTGATCACCGTGTGCCTCCCCAGGGAGGTGGTCACCGACGATGACCTCCTGGAGGTGGTCACCGAGAGGACACTCCTGGAGATGAGGGTCACCAGAGAGGACAATCCCCAGGAGGTGGTGCCGACAGTGGCACCCCATGGGAGTGATCACGTGTTACGCTCCCCAGAGGTGGTCAACGAGAGTGACACTCTCCAGGAGATGGTCACCGACAGTGACACTCCCCAGGAGGTGGTCACCGACAGTGACACTCTCCAGGGGGTGGTCACCGACAGTGACACTCCCCAGGAGGTGGTCACCGACAGTGACACTCTCCAGGATGTGGTCACCGACAGTGACACTCCCCAGGAGGTGGTCACCGAAGAGGACACTCCCTTGGAGGTGGTCACCGAAGAGGACACTCCCCAGGAGGTGGTCACCGAAGAGGACACTCCCCAGGTGGTCACTGACAGTGACACTCTCCAAGAGGTGGTCATCGACAGTGACACTCCCCTGAAAGTTGTCACCAACAGTGACACTCTCCAGGAGGTGGTCACCGACAGTGACACTCTCCAGGAGGTAATCACCGACAGTGACACTCTCCAGGATGTGGTCACCGACAGTGACACTCCCCAGGAAGTGGTCAACGAGAGTGATACTCCCCAGTAGGTGGTCACCGACAGTGCCACTCCCCAGGAGGTGCGCCATAGATCTATTGCTCAACAAGCACGTGCCAATAAGTCTCCTCACCAGGCCAAGAATACCTTGGTCTCAGGGGCCAAAGGTATTCTAAAATCAAAGCCCGAGCTGCCAAATAACAGGGTGGCAGAAGCCCGCAAAGCTGCTGCCCAACAGACCCGGGCCAATAGGCTTCCCTCTCACCAGACCAAGAATACCTTGGTCTCAGGGGCCAAAGGTATACTAAAATCAAAGCCCGAGCTGCCAAATAACAGGGTGGCAGAAGCCCGCAAAGCTGCTGCCCAACAGACCCGGGCCAATAGGCTTCCTTCTCACTAGACCAAGAATACCTTGGTCTCAGGGGCCAAAGGCATACTAAAATCAAAGCCCGAGCTGCCAAATAGCAGGGTGGCAGAAGCCCGTAAAGCTGCTGCCCAACAGGCACGGGCCATGGCCAAGGTTCGCCGCCAGAAAAATATTATTGCATGAAGATGATTCGCATTGTTTTTGTTTTTGTTTTCGTGTAAACTAAAAATAAATTATATTTTTATATTATTTGTATGATTACTCCCCAAAGCAACTCTTACTGCACTTGTAATACGACACTTTAGTCATAACGATAAGAACAATAAGAAAGATACTAATCCTTATATAAATACCTTAGGTGTTTGGCGACTCGGTGAGTAGATCGTCAATGACTTATTTTTTTACTTTGTATTTATTAAAGGTAAACTGGCCCTGGCCAGGCAGGACAGTATATCTATCTAGTTATTGAGTGATAACGAAAGCAGCATATAAAAAACAGAGAGAGCGAGAGAGAGAGAGAGAGAGAGAGAGAGAGACGTACCTCCACTCTCGTAAATTATATAAAGCAAAATTACCTTTCAATGGGGTGATTAGTTGATACAACGCCAGGTAAATGGAGGACAAAAGGAGGGAGAAAAGAAGGAAAAGACGTGAGGTGAGAGAGGAGAAAAGCGGGAAGGAAAGGAGGGTGAAATAAAAAGAAGTAGGGAGGAAAAAATGAAGAAGGAAGGATAAAATGAAGGGAAAGAGGGAGGGAGAAAGAGCAGAAGATAAAGGCGGTGGAAGGAAGGAGGGGGGGGGGGAAGAAAGGATGGAAGGGGTAGAGAATGAAAGAAATAATAGAGGGCGGGAAGAAATTACGGTACAATTGAAGTAGGGAAAGAAACGATGAAAGAAAGGGGGGGGGGGTAGATGGAAGAAAGAAGGGGACAGAAAGGAGGAACAAGGAAAATGAAAGGAAACAAAATATGGAAGGAAGGAATAGAACGGATTTATGTTTTAGAAGGAAGAAGGATACCCGCTAGAGATAAATAATCTCTGTTTCCATGACTTCACATATAGTCTCTCTCTCTCTTTCTCTCTCTCTCTCTTTCTCTCTCTCTCCTATCCTCATCCTGAATCTATCCTCTCCCCTCTCCCTTGCTTCTCCCTCCCTCCCTCTTCCTCCTCTCTTCTAGGTAACAAGGGGCAAGGTTTGACGCGCGCGCACACACACACACACACACGCACGCACGCACACATAGTTATCAACGCTATTAAGAAAACAATAAAATTTGTTAAAGAAGATTAACTATTAAGTGAATATATATATATATATATATATATATATATATATATATATATATATATATATATATATATATATATATATATATATATTAAAAAAATCCGTATATAAACCCAGAGCCAAAAATATACGAAAATATTTAATGGTTTCAAAATAAATGTTAAAAAAAATCGAATGGATCAAACAACAGACTTAAATAAGAAACTCAAGATAACAACAATGCACTCTACACCGACTCTCTATTTCTTTCTCACTCACTCTCTCCCACTCTCTCATCGCATCTTTCTCATCTCTTTCTCTCTCTATTTATCTCCTACCTCATTTTCTCTTTCTTAATGTCTCACTATTTCACTCTATCTCTCTCTCTTTCGTCACCACAAGATTTCAGAAGAGTTGGATAATCAGTACTTTAACAGGAGGGAAGAGAGAGAGGGGGAGCAAGACATCAAGACAGGTGTAAAAATAGACATGTATACAAAGAAAAACACATATTAAATAAAGGAAGGTAGGGAAGTAAATTTTGAATAAATGACAAACAAATGACACTGAAAGAGAGATAGATCAAAAATATAATTGTATTAATTTAGCTTAAGTCAGCCAATTAAGGATATTTTTACGTCTTTAGTTACGAGAAATAATCATCGTAAGGCCACTGTATACTTCCCAACATCAATACACAGTTAATAGCATCATGACATATCATCACTATAGTTCACATCATCACTATAGTTCGATATAATCACTACACAGTTTACAGCATCATGACACATCATTAATATAGTTCACATCATCACTATACAGATAATAGCATCATGACACATCGCTATAGTTCACGTCATCAGTACATATCATCACTATAATTCATATCACCACTACACAGTTCATAGCATCATGACATATCATCAATACACAACATTTCTATAGATCACATCATCACTACACGGTTCAAAGCATTACTACACATCACCACCACACAGTTCATAGCATTACGTCACATTATCACTATAGTTCACATCATCACTACACAGTTCATAGTCTCATTACACGTCATCACTCTAATTCACATCATCACTACACAGATCCTAGCACCACTACACATCATCACTATATTTCACTTTATAACTACATAGTACATAGTATCATTACAATTCATCACTATGGTTCACATCATCGCTACACAGTTCACATCAGCATGACAAAGTTCATATCACTATACAGCATCACAATAGTTCAAATTATCACAATAGTTCACATCATCACTACACAGATCATAGCATCACTGCACATCATCACTATAGTTCACATCATCCCTACACAGTTCCCAGCACCACTACACATCATCACTACACGGTTCATAGCCTCACTACACATCATCACCACACAGTTCATAGTAACATGACAAATTATCACTATAGTTGACATCATCACTACAGAGTCTATAGTATCACAATATATCATCACTGTAGGTCACATCATCACTACATAATTCCTAGCATCACTATACATCATCACTATAGTTCACATCATCACTACAAAGTTCATAGTATCACTACACATCATCACTATAGTTCACATCATCACTACATACTTCATAGCATCACTACACATCATCACTGTAGTTTACATCATCACGATAGTTCACATCATCACTACATAGTTCATAGCATCACAACACATCGTCACTATAGTTCACATCATCACTACACAGTTCATAGTTTCACTACACATCATTACTAAAGTTCACATCATCACTACACAGGTTACATCATCACTACACAGTTCCAAGTATGAATACAGATCATCAATATAGTTCACATCATCACTACACAGTTCATAACATCACTACACATCATCACTATAGTTCACATCATCACTAAAGTTCACGTCATCACTATAGTTCATGTCATCACTGTAGCTTACATCATCACTATAGTTCACGTCATCACTCAGCTCTGTACTAGCAGGTAACCTCTTACTACATTCTTTCACAGGTGCCTGAAGAACCTGGGGCACCTGGGTTGCTCTTATCATATAATTATAAAACTTTTTTATTCGCGAAAATGGGAGAATACGACAAAGGTTTTTTCCTGGCAGCTGCTAGCAAACTCCGTAGTGTGGTCGACAAGTTAGCCGAGGCTTACACAAAGTTAAATGGTGTAAGGGTTGTGGGCTACAGCGTCTCCCTTGAAATTCCCCCCAACACAAACGTAAACTTTGTGTTGGATAAAATTGCCGATCTGGAAGACCTCCGTTACCACAACATTACCGTTGTACAAGGATGTGCGTACCTACGGCACGAGGTAAAAAACCTAAGAAAATTGCCAGACAAGGGGATAATGTTCTATTATTCCGCCAAGTGCGGAAGACAAACTAAGCACGGGTACGCCAGATATGAATATGTGGTGTATCCTCCAGTGGTGTTGAAGAAATTCAAATTAGACTTTCAAAAAGAATGCTTCAACACAGAAACTATTTGCGTAATGCAAGACAATGCTATTAAATCATAGCAGCTCATCAACGAAGGCCTTGCCTCCTTCACCACAACAAGTGACAGTCTCCAAGTGGTCACCGACAGTGATACTTCCCAGGAGGTAGTCACCGACAGTGACACTCCCCAGGAGGTGGTCACTGACAGTGACACTCCCCAAGAGGTGGTCACCGACAGTGACACTCCTCAGGAGGTGGTCAACGAGAGTGACACTCTCCAGGAGGTGGTCACCAACAGTGACACTCCCCAGGAAGTGGTCCAAATGGGAGAATACGACAAAGGTTTTTTCCTGGCAGCTGCTAGCAAACTCCGTAGCGTGGTCGACGAGTTAGCCGAGGCTTACACAAAGTTAAATGGTGTAAGGGTTGTGGGCTACAGCGTCTCCCTTGAAATTCCCCCCTACACAAACCGAAACTTTGTGTTGGATAAAATTGCCGATCTGGAAAACCTCCGTTACCACAACATTACCGTTGTACAAGGATGTGCGTACCTACGGCACGAGGTAAAAAACCTAAGAAAATTACCAGAAAAGGGGATAATGTTCTATTATTCCGCCAAGTGCGGAAGACAAACTAAGGAGGGGTACGCCAGATATGAATATGTGGTGTATCCTCCAGTGGTGTTGAAGAAATTCAAATTAGACTTTCAAAAAGAATGCTTCAACACAGAAACTATTTGCGTAATGCTAGAAAATGCTATTAAATCATAGCAGCTCATCAACGAAGGCCTTGCCTCCTTCACCACAACAAGTGACAGTCTCCAAGTGGTCACCGACAGTGACGCTTCCCAGGAAGTAGTCACCGACAGTGACACTCCCCAGGAGGTGGTCACTGACAGTGACGCTCCCCAGGAAGTAGTCACCGACAGTGACACTCCCCAGGAGGTGGTCACTGACAGTGACACTCCCCAAGAGGTGGTCACCGACAGTGACACCCCCATGGAGGTGATCACCGACAGTGACACCCCCATGGAGGTGCTCAGCGACGGTTACACTTCCCAGGAGGTGGTCACCGACAGTGACAATCCCCAGGAGGTGGTCACCGACAGTGACACTCCCTTGGAGGTGGTCACCGAAGAGGACACTCCCCTGGAGGTGGTCACCGAAGAGGACACTCCCTTGGAGGTGGTCACTGAAGAGGACACTCCCCTGGAGGTGGTCACCGAAGAGGACACTCCCTTGGAGGTAGTCACTGAAGAGGACACTCCCCTGGAGGTGGTCACCGAAGAGGACACTCCCTTGGAGGTGGTCACCGAAGAGGACACTCTGGAGGTGGGGGTCACTGAAGGCGACACCCCTTGGAGGTGGTCAACACTGAAGAGGACACTTTGGAGGTGGTCATCACTGAAGAGGACACTCTGGAGGTATCACTGAAGGAGACACCCCTTGGAGGGGTGGCTCGAAGAGACACCTTGAGGGACACTGAGGTGACACTCCCCAGGAGGTGGTCACCGAAGAGGACACTCCCCAGGAGGTGGTCACTGACAGTGACACTCCCCAGGAGGTGGTCACCGACCGTTACGCTCCCCAGGAGGTGGTCACCGACAGTGACATTCCCCAGGAGGTGGTCACCGAAGAGGACACTCCCTTGGAGGTGGTCACCGACAGTGACACTCTCCAGGAGGTGGTCACCGACAGTGACACCCCCATGGAGGTGATCACCGACAGTGACACTTCCCAGGAGGTGGTCACCGACAGTGACACTCCCCTGGAGGTGGTCACCGAAGAGGACACTCCCCTGGAGATGGTCACCGAAGAGGACAATCCCAAGGAGGTGGTCACCGACAGTGACACCCCCATGGAGGTGATCACCGACCGTTACGCTCCCCAGGAGGTGGTCAACGACAGTGACACTCTCCAGGAGATGGTCACCGACAGTGACACTCCCCAGGAGGTGGTCACCGACAGTGACACTCTCCAGGAGGTGGTCACCGACAGTGACACTCCCCAGGAGGTGGTCATCGACAGTGACACTCTCCAGGATGTGGTCACCGACAGTGACACTCCCCAGGAGGTGATCACCGAAGAGGACACTCCCTTGGAGGTGGTCACCGAAGAGG
>NW_024736972.1:0-14557 GCF_018991925.1 Homarus americanus
TCACGGCGCCATAAGCTCGTTGAACAGGCTTTGTGTGAAATATAGCAGAATCTAGGAATGCTTTTAGTGTCCTGGTGGGCCAGATGTAGCGTTCCCCGGTCACAATTATAAGATCGTGGGTTCAAATCCTGGTGGGGTGAGGTGTTGATTATATGTAGAAGTCCGCATGCTTTATTGGGCTAATGAAATATACATGGATCCTCGTGTTTCGAAGCCAGATTTGGTAAAACGTTGCCCTGATCACCTAAGCGGCACTGGTGGTCCCCATTAGAGGTTCATGGCGCCATAAGGTCGTTGAACAGGCTTTGTGTGAAATATAGCAGAGTCTAGGACGCTTTTATTGTCCTGGTGGCCCAGAGGTAGCATACCCCGGTCACAATTATAAGATCGTGGGTTTGAATCCTGGTAGGGTGAGGTGTTGATTATATGTAGAAGTCCGAGTGATTTATTGGGCTAATGAAATATATATGAATCCTCGTGTTTCCAAGCCGGATTTGGTAAAATGTTGCTCTGATCACCTAAGCGGCATAGGTGGTCTCCATTAGAGGTTCATGGCGCCATAAGGTCGTTGAACAGTCTTTGTGTGAAATATAGTAGAGTCTAAGACTGCTTTTATTGTCCTTGTGGCCCAGAGATAGCATTCCCCGGTCACAATTATAAGATCGTGGGTTTGAATCCTGGTGGGGTGAGGTGTTGATTATATGTAGAAGTCCGCGTGCTTTATTGGGCTAATGAAATATATATGGATCCTTCTTGTTTCGAAGCCGCATTTGGTAAAACGTTGCTCTGATCACCTAAGCGGCATGGGTGGTCCCCATTAGAGGTTCACGGCGCCATAAACTCGTTGAACAGGCTTTGTGTGAAATATAGCAGAGTCTAGGACTGCTTTTATTGTCCTGGTGGCCCAGAGGTAGCGTTCCCCCGTCACAATTATAAGATCGCGGGTTCAAATCCTGGTGGGGTGAGGTGTTGATTATATGTAGAAGTCCGCGTGCTTTATTGGGCTAATGAAATATATATGGATCCTTCTTGTTTCGAAGCCGCATTTGGTAAAACGTTGCTCTGTTCACCTAAGCGGCATGGGTGGTCCCCATTAGAGGTTCACGGCGCCATAAGCTCGTTGAACAGGCTTTGTGTGAAATATACCAGAGTCTAGGACTGCTTTTATTGTCCTGGTGGCCCAGAGGTAGCGTTCCCCGCTCACAATTATAAGATCGTGGGTTCAAATCCTGGTGGGGTGAGGTGTTGATTATATGAAGAAGTCCGCGTGCTTAATTGGGCTAATGAAATATATATGGATCCTCATGTTTCGAAGCTTCATTTGGTAAAACGTTGCTCTGATCACCTAAGTGGCACGGGTGGTCCCCATTAGAGGTTCACGGCGCCAAAAGCTCGTTGAACAGTCTTTGTGTGAAATATAGCAGAGTCTAGGACTGCTTTTAGTGTCCTGGTGGCCCAGAGGTAGCATTCCCCGGTCACAATTATAAGATCGTGGGTTCAAATGCTGGTGGGGTGAGGTGTTGATTATATGTAGAAGTCTGCGCGCTTTATTGGGCTAATGAAAAATATATGGATCCTCGGGTTTCGAAGCCGCATTTGGTAAAACGTTGCTCTGATTACCTAAGCGGCACGGGTGGTCCCCATTAGAGGTTCACGGCGCCATAAGCTCGTTGAACAGGCTTTGTGTGAAATATAGGAGAGTCTAGGAATGCTTTTAGTCTCCTGGTGAGCCAGAGGTAGCGTTCCCCGGTCATAATTAGAAGATCGTGGGTTCGAATCCTGGTGTGGTGAGGTGTTGATTATATGAAGAAGTCCGCTTGCTTTATTGGGCTAATGAAATATCTATGGATCCTCGTGCTTCGAAGCCGCATTTGGTAAAACGTTGCTCCGATCACCTAAGCGGCTTGGGTGGTCCCCATCAGAGGTTCACGGCGCCATAAGCTCGTTGAACAGGTTTTGTGTGAAATATAGCAGAGTCTAGGACTGCTTTTATTGTCCTGGTGGCCCAGAGGTAGCGTTCCCCGGTCACAATTATAAGATCGTGGGTTCAAATCCTGGTGGGGTGAGGTGTTGATTAAATGTAGAAGTCCACGTGTTTTATTGGGCTAATGAAATATATATGGATCCTTCTTGTTTCGAAGCCGCATTTGGTAAAATGTTGGTCTGATCACCTAAGCAGCACGGGTGGTCCCCATTAGAGTTTCACGGCGCCATAAGCTCGTTGAACAGGCTATGTGTGAAATATAGCAGAGTCTAGGACTGCTTTTATTGTCCTGGTGGCCCAGAGTTAGCGTCCCCCGGTCAAAATTACAAGATTGTGGGTTCAAATCCTGGTGGGGTGAGGTGTTGATTATATGTAGAAGTCCGCGTGCTTTATTGGGTAATGAAATATATATGGATCCTCGTGTTTCGAAGCCAGATTTGGTAAAACGTTGCCCTGATCACTTAAGCGGCACGGGTGGTCCCCATTAGAGGTTCACGGCGACATAAGCTCGTTGAACAGGCTTTGTGTGAAATATAGCAGAGTCTAGGACTGCTTTTATTGTCCTGGTGGCCCAGAGGTAGCGTTACCCGGTCGCAATTAGAAGATTGTGGGTTCGAATCCTGGTGGGGTGAGGTGTTGATTATATGAAGAAGTCCGCGTGCTTAATTGGCCTAATGAAATATATAGGGATCCTCGTGTTTCGAAGCTTCATTTGGTAAAACGTTGCTCTGATCACCTAAGTGGCACGGGTGGTCCCCATTAGAGGTTCACGGCGCCAAAAGCTCGTTGAACAGTCTTTGTGTGAAATATAGCAGAGTCTAGACTGCTTTAGTGTCCTGGTGGCCCAGAGGTAGCATTCCCCGTCACAATTATTATAAGATCGGGTTCAAATCCTGGTGGGGAGGTGTTGATTATATGTAGAAGTCCTACAAGGTTTTATTGGCTAATGAAATATATATGGATTATGTTTCGAAGCTTCATTTGCAAAGTTGCTCTGATCACCTAAGCGGCACGGGTGGTCCCCTATAGTGGTTCACAGCGCGATAAGCTCGTTGAACAGGCCTTGTGTGAAATATAGCCGAGTCTAGGACTGCTTTTATTGTCCTGGTGGCCCAGAGGTAGCATTCCCCGGTCACAATTATAAGATCGTGGGTTCAAGTCCTGGTGGGGTGAGGTGTTGATTAAATGTAGAAGTCCGCGTGCTTTATTGGGATAATAAAATATATATGGATCCTTCTTGTTTCGAAGCCGCATTTGGTAAAATGTTGGTCTGATCACCTAAGCGGCACTCGTGGTCGCCATTAGAGGTTCACGGCGCCATAAGCTCGTTGAACAAGCTTTGTGTGAAATATAGCAGAGTCTAGGACTGCTTTTATTGTCCTGGTGGCCCAGAGGTAGCATTCCCCGGTCACAATTATAAGATCGTGGGTTCAAATCCTGGTGGGGTGAGGTGTTGATTAAATGTAGAAGTCCGCGTGCTTTATTGGGCTAATGAAATATACATGGATCCTCGGGTTTCGAAGCCGCATTTGGTAAAATGTTGCTCTGATCACCTAAGCAGCATGGGTGGTCCCCTTTAGAGGTTCACGGCGCCATAAGCTCGTTGAACAAGCTTTGTGTGAAATATAGCAGAGTCTAGGAATACTTTTAGTGTCCTGGTGGCCCAGAGGTAGCGTTCCCAGGTCACAATTAGTAGACCGAGGGTTCGAATCCTGGTGGGGTGAGGTGTTGATTATATGAAAAAGTCTGCATGCTTTATTGGGCTAATGAAATATATATGGATCCTCGTGTTTCGAAGCTGCATTTGGTAAAACGTTGCTCTGATCACCTAAGCGGCACAGGTGGTCCCCATTAGAGGTTCACGGCGCCATAAGCTCGTTGAACAGGCTTTGTGTGAAATATAGCAGAGTCTAGGACTGCGTTTATTGTCTAATTGGCCCAGAGAGCCCAGCATTCACAGTCCGCGATTATAAGATGTGGGTTCGTCCTGGTGGGTGAGGTGTTGATTAAATGTAGAATCCAGCGTGCTTTATTGGGATAATGAAATATATATGGATCCTTCTTGTTTGAAACGCATTTGGTAAAATGTTGGTCTGATCACTAAAAAGCGGCTTTTCGTGGTCCCCATTAGAGGTTCCTGGCGCCCATGGCTGGGTGAACAGGCTTTGTGTAAAGCCTGCTTAGAGTCTAAAGGAATGCTTTGTCCTGGTAGCCCAGAGGTAGCGTTCCTCGGTCACAATTATAAAATCGTGGGTTCGAATCCTGGTGGGGTGAGGTGTTGATTATATGTAGAAGTACACATGCTTTATTGGGCTCATTAAATATATATGGATCCTCGTGTTTCGAAGCCGGATTTGGTAAAACGTTGCTCTGATCACCTAAGCGGCACGGGTGGTCCCCATTAGAGGTTCACGGCGCCATAAGCTCGTTGAACAGGCTTTGTGAGAAATATAGCAGAGTCTAGGACTGCTTTTATTGTCCTGGTGGCCCAGCGATAGCGTTCCCCGGTCACAATTATAAGATCGTGGGTTCAAATCCTAGTGGGGTGAGGTGTTGATTATATGTAGAAGTCCGCGTGCTTTAATGGTCTAATGAAATATATATGGATCCTCTTGTTTCGAAGCCACATTTGGTAAAACGTTGCTCTGATCACCTAAGCGGCTTGCGGAATTTGAATTACATTAGGAGTTCACGGCACCGTAAAACGTTGAACAGGCTTTGTGTGAAATATAGCAGAGTCTAGGACTGCTTTTATTGTCCTAGTGGCCCAGAGGTAGCGTTTCCTGGTCACAATTATAAGATCGTGGTTTCAAATCCTGGTAGGGGGTGAGGTGTTGATTATATGTAAAAGTCCGCGAGCTTTATTGGGCTAATGAAATATATATGGATCCTCGTGTTTCGAAACCGGATTTGGTAAAACGTTGCTCTGATCACCTAAGCGGCACGGGTGTTCCCCATTAGAAGTTCATGGCGCCATAAGGTCGTTGAACAGGCTTTGTGTGAAATATAGTAGAGTCTAGGACTGCTTTTATTGTCCTGGTGGCCCAGAGGTAGCGTTCCCCGGTCACAATTATATGATCGTGGCTTCAAATCCTGGTGGGGTGAGGCTTTGATTATATGTAGAAGTCTGCGTGCTTTATTGGGCTAATGAAATATATATGGATCCTCGGGTTTCGAAGCCGCATTTAGTTAAACGTTGCTCTGATCACCTAAGCGGCACGGGTGGTCCCCTATAGTGGTTCACAGCGCCAAAAGCTCGTTGAACAGGATTTGTGTGAAATATAGTAGAGTCTAGCACTGCTTTTATTGTCCTAGTGGCCCAAAGGTAGCGTTCCCCGGTCACAATTATAAGATCGTGGGATCAAATCCTGGTGGGGTGAGGTGTTGATTATATGTAGAAGTAAGCGTGCTTTATTGGGCTAATGAAATATATATGGATCCTCGTGTTTCGAAGCCGGATTTGGTAAAACGTTGCTCCGATCACGTAAGCGGCACGTGTGGTCCCCATTAGAGGTTCATGGCGCTATAAGGTCGTTGAACAGGCTTTGTGTGAAATATAGTAGAGTCTAGAACTGCTTTTATTGTCGTAGTGGCCCAGAGGTACCATACCCCGGTCACAATTATAAGATCGTGGGTTTGAACCCTGGTGGGGTGAGGTGTTGATTATATGAAGAAGTCCGCGTGCTTTATTGGGCTAATGAAATATATATGGATCCTCGTGTTTCGAAGCCGCATTTGGTAAAACGTTGCTCTAATCACCTAAGCGGCATGGGTGTTCCCCATTAGAGGTTCACGGTGCCATAAGCTCGTTGAACAGGCTTTGTGTGAAATATAGCAGAGTCTACGACTGCTTTTATTGTCCTGGTGGCCCAGCGGTAGCGTTCCCCGGTCACAATTATAAGATCGTGGGTTCAAATCCTGGTGGTGTGAGGTGTTGATTATATGTAGAAGTCCGCGTGCTTTAATGGTCTAATGAAATATATGTGGATCTTCGGGTTTCGACGCCACATTTGGTAAAACGTTGCTCTGATCACCTAAGCGGCACGGGGGGTCCCCATTAGAGGTTCACGGCGCCATAAGCTAGTTGAACAGGCTTTGTGTGAAATATAGCAGAGTCTAGGAATGCTTTTTGTGTCCTGGTGGCCCAGAGGTAGCATACCCCGGTCACAATTATAAGATCGTGGGTTTGAATCCTGGTAGGGTGAGGTGTTGATTATACGTAGAAGTCCGAGTGATTTATTGAGCTAATGAAATATATATGGATCCTCGTGTTTCCAAGCCGGATTTGGTAAAATGTTGCTCTGATCACCTAAGCGGCACGGGTGGTCCCCATTAGAGGTTCACGGCGCCATAAGCTCGTTGAACAGGCTTGTGTGAAATATAGCAGAGTCTAGGACTGGTTTTATTGTCCTGGTGGCCCAGCGGTAGCGTTCCCTGGTCACAATTATAAGATCGTGGGGTCAAATCCTGGTGGGGTGAGGTGTTGATTATATGTAGAAGTCCGCGTGCTTTAATGGTCTAATGAAATATATATGGATCCTTGGGTTTCGAAGCCACATTTGGCAAAACGTTGCTCTGATCACCTAAGCGGCACGGGGGGTCCCCATTAGAGGTTCACGGCGCCATAAGCTAGTTGAACAGGCTTTGTGTGAAATATAGCAGAGTCTAGGAATGCTTTTAGTGTCCTGGTGGGCCAGAGGTAGCGTTCCCCGGTCACAATTAGAAGATCGTGGGTTCGAATCCTGGTGGGGTGAGGTGTTGATTATATGAAGAAGTCCGCGTGCTTTATTGGGCTAATGAAATATATATGGATCCTCGTGATTCGAAGCCGCATTTGGTAAAACGTTGCTCGTATCACCTAAGCGGCGTGCGTGGTCCCCATTAGAGTTTCACGGCGCCATAAGCTCGTTGAACAGGCTTTGTGTGAAATATAGCTGAGTCTAGGAATGCTTTTTGTGTCCTGGTGGGCCAGAGGTAGCGTTCCCCGGTCACAATTGGAAGATCGTTGGTTCGAATCCTGGTGGGGTGAGGTGTTGATTTTATGAAGAAGTCTGCATTCTTTATTGGGCTAATGAAATATATATGGATCCTCGTGTTTCGAAGCCGCATTTGTTAAAACGTTGCTCTGATCACGTAAGCGGCATGGGTGGTTCCCATTAGAGGTTCACGGCGCCATAAGCTCGTTGAACAGGCTTTGTGTGAAATATAGTAGAGTCTAGGACTGCTTTTATTGTCCTGGTGGCCCAGAGGTAGCATACCCCGGTCACAATTATAAGATCGTGGGTTCAAATCCTGGTGGGGTGAGGTGTTGATTATATGTAGAAGTCCGCGTGCTTTATTGGGCTAATGAAATATATATGGATCCTCGTGTTTCGAAGCCAGATTTGGTAAAACGTTGCCCTGATCACCTAAGCGGCACGGTTGGTCCCCATTAGAGGTTCATGGTGCCATAAGGTCGTTGAACAGGCTTTGTGTGAAATATAGTAGAGTCTAGGACTGCTTTTATTGTCCTGGTGGCCCAGAGGTAGCATACCCCGGTCACAATTATAAGATCGTGGGTTTAAATCCTGATAGGGTGAGATGTTGATTATATGTAGAAGTCCGAGTGATTTATTGGGCTAATGAAATATATATGGATCCTCGTGTTTCCAAGCCGGATTTGGTAAAATGTTGCTCTGATCACCTAAGCGGCACGGGTGGTTCCCATTAGAGGTTCACGGCGCCATAAGCTCGTTGAACAGGCTTTGTGTGAAATATAGCAGAGTCTAGGACTGCTTTTATTGTCCTGGTGGCCCAGTGGTAGCGTTCCCCGGTCATAATTATAAGATCGTGGGTTCAAATCCTGGTGGGGTGAGGTGTTGATTATATGTAGAAGTCCGCGTGCATTAATGGTCTAATGAAATATATATGGATCCTCGGGTTTCGAAGCCACATTTGGTAAAACGTTGCTCTGATCACCTAAGCGGCACGGGGGGTCCCCATTAGAGGTTCACGGCGCCATAAGCTCGTTGAACAGGCTTTGTGTGAAATATAGCAGAGTCTAGGAATGCTTTTAGTGTCCTGGTGGGCCAGATGTAGCGTTCCCCGGTCACAATTATAAGATCGTGGGTTCAAATCCTGGTGGGGTGAGGTGTTGATTATATGTAGAAGTCCGCATGCTTTATTGGGCTAATGAAATATACATGGATTCTCGTGTTTCGAAGCCAGATTTGGTAAAACTTTGCCCTGATCACCTAAGCGGCACGGGTGGTCCCCATTAGAGGTTCATGGTGCCATAAGGTCGTTGAACAGGCTTTGTGTGAAATATAGTAGAGTCTAGGACTGCTTTTATTGTCCTGGTGGCCCAGAGGTAGCATACCCCGGTCACAATTATAAGATCGTGGGTTTGAATCCTGGTAGGGTGAGGTGTTGATTATATGTAGAAGTCCGAGTGATTTATTAGGCTAATGAAATATATATGGATCCTCTGTTTCCAAGCCGGATTTGGTAAAATGTTGCTCTGATCACCTAAGCGGCATGGGTGGTCTCCATTAGAGGTTCACGGCGCCATAAGCTCGTTGAACAGGCTTTGTGTGAAATATACCAGAGTCTAGGACTGCTTTTATTGTCCTGGTGGCTCAGAGGTAGCGTTCCCCGGTCACAATTATAAGATCGTGGGTTCAAATCCTGGTGGGGTGAGGTGTTGATTATATGTAGAAGTCCACGTGCTTTATTGGGCTAATGAAATATTTATGGATCCTCCTTGTTTCGAAGCCGCATTTGGTAAAACGTTGCTCTGATCACCTAAGCGGCACGGGTGTTCCCCATTAGAGGTTCACGGTGCCATAAGCAAGTTGAACAGGCTTTGTGTGAAATATAGCAGAGTCTAGGAATGCTTTTAGTGTCCTGGTGGCCCAGAGGTAGCGTTCCCCGGTCGCAATTAGAAGATCGTGGGTTCGAATCCTGGTGGGGTGAGGTGTTGATTATATGAAGAAGTCCGCGTGCTTAATTGGGCTAATGAAATATATATGGATCCTCGTGTTTCGAAGCTTCATTTGGTAAAACGTTGCTCTGATCACCTAAGCGGCACGGGTGGTCCCCATTAGAGGTTCACGGCGCCATAAGCTCGTTGAACAGGCTTTGTGTGAAACATAGCAGAGTCTAGGACTGCTTTTATTGTCCTGGTGGCCCAGAGGTAGCATTCCCCGGTCACAATTATAAGATCGTGGGTTCAAATGCTGGTGGGGTGAGGTGTTGATTATATGTAGAAGTCTGCGTGCTTTATTGGGCTAATGAAAAATATATGGATCCTCGGGTTTCGAAGCCGCATTTGGTAAAACGTTGCTCTGATCACCTAAGCGGCACGGGTGGTCCCCATTAGAGGTTCACGGCGCCATAAGCTCGTTGAACAGGCTTTGTGTGAAATATAGGAGAGTCTAGGAATGCTTTTAGTCTCCTGGTGAGCCAGAGGTAGCGTTCCCCGGTCATAATTAGAAGATCGTGGGTTCGAATCCTGGTGGGGTGAGGTGTTGATTATATGAAGAAGTCCGCGTGCTTTATTGGGCTAATGAAAAATATATGGATCCTCTTGCTTCGAAGCCGCATTTGGTAAAACGTTGCTCCGATCACCTAAGCGGCATGGGTGGTCCCCATCAGAGGTTCACGGCGCCATAAGCTCGTTGATCAGGCTTTGTGTGAAATATAGCAGAGTCTAGGACTGCTTTTATTGTCCTGGTGGCCCAGAGGTAGCGTTCCCCGGTCACAATTATAAGATCGTGGGTTCAAATCCTGGTGGGGTGAGGTGTTGATTAAATGTAGAAGTCCACGTGCTTTATTGGGCTAATGAAATATATATGGATCCTTCTTGTTTCGAAGCCGCATTTGGTAAAATGTTGGTCTGATCACCTAAGCAGCACGGGTGGTCCCCATTAGAGTTTCACGGCGCCATAAGCTCGTTGAACAGGCTATGTGTGAAATATAGCAGAGTCTAGGACTGCTTTTATTGTCCTGGTGGCCCAGAGTTAGCGTCCCCCGGTCAAAATTACAAGATTGTGGGTTCAAATCCTGGTGGGGTGAGGTGTTGATTATATGTAGAAGTCCGCGTGCTTTATTGGGTTAATGAAATATATATGGATCCTCGTGTTTCGAAGCCAGATTTGGTAAAACGTTGCCCTGATCACTTAAGCGGCACGGGTGGTCCCCATTAGAGGTTCACGGCGACATAAGCTCGTTGAACAGGCTTTGTGTGAAATATAGCAGAGTCTAGGACTGCTTTTATTGTCCTGGTGGCCCAGAGGTAGCGTTCCCCAGTCGCAATTAGAAGATCGTGGGTTCGAATCCTGGTGGGGTGAGGTGTTGATTATATGAAGAAGTCCGCGTGCTTAATTGGGCTAATGAAATATATATGGATCCTTGTAAGGGCGGAAACGATCCTCCGGCTAGTTACCGCTGCTAACTCGCTCGTTTGCTGGTGCAGACGACCCTTGGGGTGGTTGGACGGAGGTGATAACGGCAGCGACTATCTCCGCCACGAGCAGATTCAACCCAGCCGCCATACCGTCAGTATCTAGCTACCCTGCTGTCCGTCAAATTCTGGCTGTGATCTCATCATAGGTCCTGGACTCGTGGGCTGTGTTCCCAGACCTTCACCTATCAACTGCCAACTCTCTGGTCATCTACCACTACCGCATACCACGACCATCAGTTCATCACATTCCGTCGGTGCCCCGGTGTTCTCCTGCCTTTTCAAGACGTTGCTGAGTGTGGAGTGAATGGACGCTTCCCTGCCCTGAGTGTGCATCACCGCGTTCCAGAACCTTCCCCCAGGGCCACTGCCGTAGGAAATATTTGTTCATTGTTGATTCCATTAATTGCTGACTCCCCTTTATTGTTCGATTCTATCAATTGTTGACTCCATTTAATTGTTTGATTCCATTAATTGCTGACTCCCCTTTACTGTTCGATTCTATCAATTGTTGACTCCATTTAATTGTTTGAATCCATTAATTGTTGACTCCCATTATTTGTTTGATTCCTTTAATTGTTGCTTCCATTAATTGTTTGACTCCCGTAATTATTTGATGATTGTTGAGTGGTGTCAGAGTTTTGTGATATATTTTTATAGTAAAGAGATGCCAATCTCTAACGGTTGTTTGTTATTCCTCGGAAAACCATGGTCCTTGACTTTCCTATATTAAGATCCTGATTAGCCTGGTAAGGGATTTCTATCCCTAAGTCCCAGGCCTTTACAATCCTCGTGTTTCGAAGCTTCATTTGGTAAAACGTTGCTCTGATCACCTAAGTGGCACGGGTGGTCCCCATTAGAGGTTCACGGCGCCATAAGCTCGTTGAACAGGCTTTGTCTGAAATATACCAGAGTCTAGGACTGCTTTTATTGTCCTGGTGGCTCAGAGGTAGCGTTCCCCGGTCACAATTATAAGATCGTGGGTTCAAATCCTGGTGGGGTGAGGTGTTGATTATATGTAGAAGTCCACGTGCTTTATTGGGCTAATGAAATATTTATGGATCCTCCTTGTTTCGAAGCCGCATTTGGTAAAACGTTGCTCTGATCACCTAAGCGGCACGGGTGTTCCCCATTAGAGGTTCACGGTGCCATAAGCAAGTTGAACAGGCTTTGTGTGAAATATAGCAGAGTCTAGGAATGCTTTTAGTGTCCTGGTGGCCCAGAGGTAGCGTTCCCCGGTCGCAATTAGAAGATCGTGGGTTCGAATCCTGGTGGGGTGAGGTGTTGATTATATGAAGAAGTCCGCGTGCTTAATTAGGCTAATGAAATATATATGGATCCTCGTGTTTCGAAGCTTCATTTGGTAAAACGTTGCTCTGATCAACTAAGCGGCACGGGTGGTCCCCATTAGAGGTTCACGGCGCCATAAGCTCGTTGAACAGGCTTTGTGTGAAACATAGCAGAGTCTAGGACTGCTTTTATTGTCCTGGTGGCCCAGAGGTAGCATTCCCCGGTCACAATTATAAGATCGTGGGTTCAAATCCTGGTGGGGTGAGGTGTTGATTATATGTAGAAGTCCGCGTGCTTTATTGGGCTAATGAAAAATATATGGATCCTCGGGTTTCGAAGCCGCTTTGGTAAAACGTTGCTCTGATCACCTAAGCGGCACGGGTGGTCCCCATTAGAGGTTCACGGCGCCATAAGCTCGTTGAACAGGCTTTGTGTGAAATATAGGAGAGTCTAGGAATGCTTTTAGTCTCCTGGTGAGCCAGAGGTAGCGTTCCCCGGTCACAATTAGAAGATCGTGGGTTCAAATCCTGGTGGGGTGAGGTGTTGATTATATGAAGAAGTCTGCGTGCTTATTGGGCTAATGAAAAATATATGGATCCTCGGGTTTCGAAGCCGCATTTGGTAAAACGTTGCTCTGATCACCTAAGCGGCACGGGTGGTCCCCATTAGAGGTTCACGGCGCCATAAGCTCGTTGAACAGGCTTTGTGTGAAATATAGGAGAGTCTAGGAATGCTTTTAGTCTCCTGGTGAGCCAGAGGTAGCGTTCCCCGGTCACAATTATAAGATCGTGGGTTCAAATCCTGGTGGGGTGAGGTGTTGATTAAATGTAGAAGTCCACGTGTTTTATTGGGCTAATGAAATATATATGGATCCTTCTTGTTTCGAAGCCGCATTGGTAAAATGTTGGTCTGATCACCTAAGCAGCACGGGTGGTGCCCATTAGAGTTTCACGGCGCCATAAGCTCGTTGAACAGGCTATGTGTGAAATATAGCAGAGTCTAGGACTGCTTTTATTGTCCTGGTGGCCCAGAGTTAGCGTCCCCCGGTCACAATTATAAGATTGTGAGTTCAAATCCTGGTGGGGTGAGGTGTTGATTATATGTAGAAGTCCGCGTGCGTTATTGGGTTAATGAAATATATATGGATCCTCGTGTTTCGAAGCCAGATTTGGTAAAACGTTGCCCTGATCACTTAAGCAGCACGGGTGGTCCCAATTAGAGGTTCACGGCGCCATAAGCTCGTTGAACAGGCTTTGTGTGAAATATAGCAGAGTCTAGGACTGCTTTTATTGTCCTGGTGGCCCAGAGGTAGCGTTCCCCGGTCGCAATTAAAAGATCGTGGGTTCGAATCCTGGTGGGGTGAGGTGTTGATTATATGAAGAAGTCCGCGTGCTTAATTGGGCTTATGAAATATATATGGATCCTCGTGTTTCGAAGCTTCATTTGGTAAAACGTTGCTCTGATCACCTAAGTGGCACGGGTGGTCCCCATTAGAGGTTCACGGCGCCAAAAGCTCGTTGAACAGTCTTTGTGTGAAACATAGCAGAGTCTAGGACTGCTTTTATTGTCCTGGTGGCCCAGAGGTAGCATTCACCGGTCACAATTATAAGATCGTGGGTTCAAATGCTGGTGGGGTGAGGTGTTGATTCTATCTTAAGTCCGCGTGCTTTGTGGGCTTATGAAATATATATGGATCCTCATGTTTCGGCCGCATTTGAGTAAGCGTTGCTCTGATCACCCTGGCGGCGGGTGGTCCCCATTAGAGGTTCACGGCGCCAAAAGCTCGTTGAACAGGCTTTGTGTGAAACATAGCAGAGTCTAGGACTGCTTTTATTGTCCTGGTGGCCCAGAGGTAGCATTCACCGGTCACAATTATAAGATCGTGGGTTCAAATGCTGGTGGGGTGAGGTGTTGATTATATGTAGAAGTCTGCGTGCTTTATTGGGCTAATGAAAAATATATAGATCCTCGGGTTTCGAAGCCGCATTTGGTGAAACGTTGCTCTGATCACCTAAGCGGCACGGGTGGTCCCCATTAGAGGTTCACGGCGCCATAAGCTCGTTGAACAGGCTTTGTGTGAAATATAGGAGAGTCTAGGAATGCTTTTAGTCTCCTGGTGGCCCAGCGGTAGCGTTCCCCGGTCACAATTATAAGATCGTTGGTTCAAATCCTGGTGGGGTGAGGTGTTGATTACATATAGAAGTCCGCGTGCTTTAATGGTCTAATGAAATATATATGGATCCTCGGGTTTCGAAGCCACATTTGGTAAAACGTTGCTCTGATCACCTAAGCGGCACGGGTGGTCCCCATTAGAGGTTCACGGCGCCATAAACTCGTTGAACAGGCTTTGTGTGAAACATAGCAGAGTCTAGGACTGCTTTTATTGTCCTGGTGGCCCAGAGGTAGCATTCCCCGGTCACAATTATAAGATAGTGGGTTCAAATGCTGGTGGGGTGAGGTGTTGATTATATGTAGAAGTCTGCGTGCTTTATTGGGCTAATGAAAATTATATGGATCCTCGGGTTTCGAAGCCGCATTTGGCAAAACGTTGCTCTGATCACCTAAGCGGCACGGGTGGTCCCCATTTGAGGTTCACGGCGCCATAAGCTCGTTGAACATGCTTTGTGTGAAATATAGCAGAGTCTAGGAATGCTTTTAGTGTCCTGGTGGGCCAGAGGTTGCGTCCCCCGGTCACAATTATAAGATCGTGGGTTCAGATCCTGGTGGGGTGGGGTGTTGATTATATGTAGAAGTCCGCGTGCTTTATTGGGCTAATGAAATATATATGGATCCTCGTGTTTCGAAGCCGCATTTGGTAAAACATTGCTCTGATCACCTAA
>NW_024736973.1:0-10507 GCF_018991925.1 Homarus americanus
ATCCATTACAACAGATCAGCAGCACTGCCAAAATGACATGTTGCAGCAACTATTGCTGCAGGTTCCAGAAAATCTGACAAAAAAAGTAGCTATAGCGCAGGAGGTGGGCGCCTCGAACTGGTTAACTACGTTACCGATAAGGGCAAATGGTTTCACCCTTAACAAACAAGAATTTACAGATGCCATTGCTCTAAGGTACGGTTGGCCAGTAGATGGTTTGCCCTCCCAATGCGTGTGTGGCTATTCCTATGATGGCGATCACGCCATGGTTTGCAAGAAGGGGGGCTTCATATGCATGAGGCATGACGAGGTAAGGGATCTCACAGCAAATATGTTGAAGGAAACCTGCCGGGACGTCATGGTAGAACCGACCCTCCTTCCACTGGATGGCGAGATCCTCCAACACAGGACTTCAAACACATCTAACGAAGCCCGTGTGGACGTCAGTGCTTGAGGATTCTGGACGCGGGGACAGCGAGCCTTCTTCGACATCAGGATTTTTGATCCCATGGCCGTTTGTCACCGTAACCTAGCTCTCGATGCTGCACATAGGAGGAACGAGAACGACAAGAGAAGGGCATATGGGGAGAGAATTCAAAATGTCGATCAAGGCAGCTTCACTCCGCTAGTATTCACAACCTCTGGTGGGATGGGCCCAAGCGCAAGATGTTTCTACGCCAGACTCGCGGAGCTGATCTCCGAACAGAAGCAGCAGCCCAGAAGTTATGTCACAGCCTGGATGAGATGTCGACTGTCCTTCTCTCTCCTTCGGTCGGCTTTGCTCTGCCGCAGGGGAACGAGAGCTTCTGCCCCTACTCCGTCAACTGCTGCAGATATCGACTATGAGGCTACAGTCACCGAATGCCGCATCGATCTGCGGCTCAACTAATTTAACACAGATAGGATAGTTGCTTATGTATTAGGATATTTAATATTAAGGTAAATAAATGGTGGCGAAGGTGTGGCTATTGGGGGAGGCTGGAGGCCACGTAGTAGTAGTAGTAGTAGTAGTAGTAGTAGTAGTAGTAGTAGGCCCGGGCGGCGTGGGTGTGTTGGGGTGCCTTCCCAGATTTAAAGTGTTATTGGTGGGGATATACTCAGTTTATGGGAGCGAGAATTTCACAGTGTGTCGATGAACGTTGGATGTCACCTTGAGCATCATCGCCGACGGCTCGTCTCATTCCTTACGACTTTAAACGCAAATATTGCTCGTGTTCACCGGCGACTTTCAAGTAAGCCGGTGAGTGTTTGAATGGTGGGTGGCTGGAGTTGCCAAATGTCAGTGCCAGTGTGTCGATAGGCCTACCCTAGCAAGGGTGGCATCGCGACTCTCGCCCCTATGGGGCCAAGTGCCTCAAGTAACGGCCATTCCATGTAATGTCGGCTGACCCAGTGAGTATATATAACAAATGTTACATCAGCGAGACCATAGAAACGGTGGCTATCTCTACCAAAGTGACATAATCAAGTGTTAGGTGTGACAATTCTTGCTCCCAGTGGATTATTTCTCATGGGTGGATTATCGCCCACATGGGGGGTGCCCGACACAACCACACGCGCGCGTAAGCCCTTACTACCCGGACATCGAAGGCCAGGCTGTCACCTCTGTGCCTCATACGCATAAGATCTAGTTCCTTCGTCCGTATGGGCCCAATAGCAGAGGTCGGAGGCGGAAATATCTGTCGCCCGAGTTGCTGGGCACTATGCCTGGCAACAGTCTGTGCTGCGTCTGTGCTAGCCCGAACCAAAACTGCACAAATTGTTTTTGTGCGAGAAACAATCGATCATGTGTCGATTGCAGGAAGCTGGACCAGTGTCGGAACCCACGTGGCAGGGAGCCGACACAGGCGGCCACAGTGGATATCGCCGGGACCCAACCACCCGATGATATCCTAAATGATAGCAGTGAGTCTACTCAACCCGAAAATGTAGTACTAATAAATGCTGCTCCCTCAGTAGTAGGTGTCCAGGAGGAGAATGAGAGACTGCCGCCTCAGTGGAAAGGCATGTCGATGGAAAATGCAGGCGTATGGGTCAAAGAAACCTACTCGGAAATTGTCAAGTGGTCGCCCGCTAACTTATTTGAACCACCCAAGTGTGCGGCCGCCAAAGAAATGATTCGGGAGATGACTTTCTTCATGACTGATTACACTCAGGACCGTTTCCTCGCCCCCCTAGCTCTTCAAATACTGGCAATAATACCACATCTATTTTGTCAGAGGACACACACAAAGGCTAAGCACAAAGAAAATGTGGCAGCAATGAAGAGAAGGTCGACAATGTGGCGGACTGGGGCCCTAGATGATCTCCTATGTGAAGCAAGAACACTGCAGGAGAGACTAAAATCTACGGGTGACGGAAAGCAAAACACCGATGACGTGGCAAGAAAATTTGGAAACAAAATGCGTGTGGGAAAAGTGTCTCTCGCGGTAAGATCTCTAACACATGACTCCTCCGGTGGAGTGATGCCAATAAACAGTGCGACATTAAAACTATTGAAAGAGAAACATCCCCCTGCAAGTGAAGATGAAGGCATCAGGTTCCAGGGTGACTATATCCCACCAAATGTTGTCCTGTTCGAGAAAATAACAGGAGAGATGGTGTGGAAAAAGGCACTGAAGACTCGAGGAGGAGCCGGCCCTTCAGGTCTGGATGCAAACGGTTGGAGAGTCATCCTCAGCACTAACAAGTTTGGCCCTGTAGCAAGCGAACTCTGCATTGCCATTGCCACCCTTGCAAGAAAGCTTGCATCCTCTTGCTGCCATCACCTCCAGGCTCTGACGGCCTGCCGCCTTATTCCTCTGGAAAAGAATCCAGGATGTAGACCTATAGGGGTGGGGGAGGTGCTGAGGCGGATCATCGGAAAGTGTATAATGGAGGTGGTAAAGGATGATGTCAGGGCAGCAGCAGGGAACCTACAAGTGTGTGCTGGCCACCAGGCTGGTGGGGAGGCAGCCATTCACGCCATGAGATTGATATTTGAGCAGCGTGATTTTGAGGCCGTTCTTCTGGTGGATGCCTCAAACGCATTCAACATACTTAACCGCAAGGCTGCACTGCACAACATCAAGATCAAGTGTCCTAGCTTTGCGATGTATGTTGAAAATTCGTATAGGAATCCTTCAGACCTCTACATAGTAAACAACAAGGCTCTCCGAGGTGATACCATCCTACAGTCGACCGAGGGAACAACACAGGGGGACCCCGTTGCAATGGCAATGTATGCAATAGGCCTATCAGTGCTCCAACAAGAAATAAAGTATGAAACAACTGGGGTCAAACAAGTGGCATATGCTGATGACCTCACAGGAGCAGGAAAAGTGGAGGATATCAAAAAGTGGTGGGACCTGGTAACATCGCGAGGTCCACATATAGGGTACCACCCTAACGCCAGCAAATCCTTCCTCATCGTGAAGCCAGATCATTATGATCGGGCTGTGGAGGTTTTCGGCGAAAGTGAGGTTAAAATAACTAAGGACGGCCAAAGACATCTAGGCGCAGTAATTGGTACTACGGACTTCAAGACCCAGTACGTAGGGGGAAAGTGAATGAGTGGGTTAGCGAAATCCATGCTCTATCGGAGATTGCTAACACAGAGCCACATGCGGCCTTTGCAGCATTCACACATGGAGTCAAGCATCGTTGGAACTACCTGATGCGTACCATCCCTGAGATCCGACCTCTCCTCCACCCTTTGCAAGAAGCAATCAGTGTCAAGTTCATTCCCAAACTAGTGAAACACCACGACTTAACCCGAGCAGAAAGAACACTTCTTGCACTTCCACCAAGACTGGGAGGGATGGGACTAACTAATGCAGAGGAGATTGCTGACTCTGAACATCAAAATTCACTTAAGCTCACGGCAGCCCTCACTGACCACATAATCGCCCAGAATGCAACAGGGGAAGTGGACACCAGCGAAGTTAATAAGATCCGTAGGTCCATTACAACAGATCGGCAGAACTGCCAAAATGACATGTTGCAGCAACTATTGCTGCTGGTTCCAGAAAATTTGACAAAAAAGTAGCTATAGCGCAGGAGGTGGGCGCCTCGAACTGGCTAACTACGTTACCGATAAGGGCAAATGGTTTCAGCCTTAACAAACAAGAATTTACAGATGCCATTGCTCTAAGGTACGGTTGGCCAGTAGATGGTTTACCCTCCCAATGCGTGTGTGGCTATTCCTATGATGGCGATCACGCCATGGTTTGCAAGAAGGGGGGCTTAATATGCATGAGGCATGACGAGGTAAGGGATCTCACAGCAAATATGTTGAAGGAAATCTGCCGGGACGTCATGGTAGAACCGACCCTCCTTCCACTGGATGGCGAGATCCTCCAACACAGGACTTCAAACACATCTAACGAAGCCCGTGTGGACGTCAGTGCTCGAGGATTCTGGACGCGGGGACAGCGAACTTTCTTCGACATCAGGATTTTTGATCCCATGGCCGTTTGTCACCGTAACCTAGCTCTCGATGCTGCGCATAGGAGGAACGAGAACGACAAGAGAAGGGCATATGGGGAGAGAATTCAAAATGTTGATCAAGGCAGCTTCACTCCTCTAGTGTTCACAACCTCTGGTGGGATGGGCCCAAGTGCAAGATGTTTCTACGCCAGACTTGCGGAGCTGATCTTCGAACAGAAGCAGCAGCCCAGAAGTTATGTCACAGCCTGGATGAGATGTCGACTGTCCTTCTCTCTCCTTCGGTCGGCTTTGCTCTGCCTCAGGGGAACGAGAGCTTCTGCCCCTACTCCGACAACTGCTGCAGATATCGACTATGAGGCAACAGTCACTGAATGCCGCATGGATCTGCGGCTCAACTAATTTAACACAGATAGGATAGTTTCTTATGTATTAGGATATTTAATATTAAGGTAAATAAATGGTGGCGAAGGTGTGGCTATTGGGGGAGGCTGGAGGCCACGTTAATGTAGTAGTAGTAGTAGTAGTAGTAGTAGTAGTAGTAGTAGTAGTAGTAGTAGTAGGCCCACAAATAGGGGACCACCCAAACGCCAGCAAGTCCTTCCTCATTGTGAAGCCAGAACATTATGAACGGGCAATGGAGGTGTTAGGCGAAAGTGAGGTCAAAATAACAAAGGATGGCCAAAGACACCTAGGTGCGGTAATCGGCACGACGGACTTCAAGATCGAGTACGTAGTGGGAAAGGTGAATGAGTGGGTTAGGGAAATCCAAGCTCTGTCTGAGATTGCTGACACAGAGCCACATGCAGCTTTTGCGGCATTCACCCATGGAGTCAAGCATCACTGAACTACCTGATGCGCACTATCCCTGATATCTGACCCCTCCTCCACCCTCTGGAAGAAGCTATCAGGTCAATTTCATTCCCAAATTAGTGAAACACCCTCAATTAACCCCAGCAGAACGATCACTCCTTGCACTACCACCGAGACTGGGAGGAATGGGATTGACCAAGCCAGAGGAGATTGCTGCCACCGAACATCAAAACTCAGTTAAGCTCACGGCAGCACTCACAGACCACATAATAGCTCAGAACGCAACAGGGGAGGTGGATACCAGTGAAGTAAACAAGATTCGAAGGTCCATTACGACAGAACGACAGCACAGCCAAAGTGATAAGTTGCAGCAACTGTTGCTGCAAGTACCAGAGATTTTGAAGGAAAAAAAGTAGCTATAGCTCAGGAGGTGGGCGCCTCGATCTGGTTAGCTATGTTACCGAAAGACAGTAAGACAGAGTATCTATCTATCTATCTATCTATTTGTATCTGTATCTATCTATCTATTGTTACGAGTTGGGGATTTAGAATATAGTTATACGTCTACCCAGATCCCAACAGGTAACAAAAAAAAAAAAAAACAAAGACAATCGAACTATAAAAGGGTAGACAAAGGATGCGAGTTTTCGTTGTGTATAATAAAGTACCATAAATTCCTTAACAAAATATTCAGCTTATAAATTACCCTTAACCAAACTTAACCTAAACATTAACAGTATATACATATTAGTACAACATAAACCATTTTGAAGCAAGTGGACGTGGGGGAGGCAATACAAGATAAATGTACTTAAGTGAGGAGCTGAGATGGCTGACGAGTAAAGCTGAGTATTGTAGAAGACGGTAGGTAGTCACTGTCCGTAGGTTTAGAGGATAGATGATCCTGTGGTCACTTCCCAGAGCCAAGTGCTCTCTCCTCGAATTGGAGCTGACAAAGAAGACTTTGAGGAGGTGACGCAACAACCAGGATATGGAGAAGAAACCCGGAGTGGTAGCTAAGACGAGTCATATGCTCGTGTCTCGTCCCTAAATGGCGCGTGGTTGTTCGTAGTGCTGGGTGGAGGGGTTCGTAACACACCCCCCTTCCAAAGACCTCCGTAGCGCGGTCGCGAAGGAGGTGATCAACTGGTGCGTCTGGAGAGTAGCTGCTGCATTTCCACTGGAGCTCGGGATAAGGAGTCTGCAATCAGGTTGTCAACCCCCTTTATGTGCCGGACTTGTAGATTATAGGGCTGGGTGAGGATAGCCCAGCGGAGGATTCGCTGGTTGGAGGTCTTGTTGGTTTGGATGAACGTGAGTGGGTTATGGTCGATTGAAGACTAGGGTTGTTTGTGGGCAAGACTGGAGGTAACATTCAAACTTCTTCTTTATTGCCAACACCAGAAGCCAGGGCCTCTCCTTCTCTATGGTCGAGTAGTTGGTCTGATGTTTTTCAACTTGGCGGAAGTAATATGCCTAGGGTGGCATTTTATCAGTGGTTGGAGCTCGGGTTAGCGGAGCACAGCCACTCCGCACCACTGGCGTCGATTTGCAGATGGAAGGGGCGAGAGTGTAGTCAGGGGGTGGACTACAGGCTTGGAGGGCAAGAAAGGCTTTTGAGGGCAGTGGAAAGACTGGTCGCACCTCTGGTTCCAGATGTAAGGGACTGCAGAACTGGTAAGGTCTGTGAGGGGTCCGGCCACGCTGGAGAAGTTACTGCAGAACCGACGGTAGTAGCCGCACATCCCCAGGAAGCGCATGAGTTCCTTCCTCGTCCTTGGGGTGGGGAAGGACAAGATGGCTCTAACGTTTGCGTCCTTGGGTCTCACCATACCATGCCCAACGATATGTCTCAGGTAAGTCACTGAGGCCCGACCAAAAGCAGATTTAGCCAGGTTTATGGTGAATCCAGTCTCTTGCAGTCGTGCAAACAGTATCTCCAAACGCACCAGATGTTCGTCCCAGCCGTCCGACACCGCCACCAGGTCATCCAGGTAGGCGAACGTCCCACCTAGGTCCTGAATTAGGTAGTTGATGGCCCTCTGGAATGTGGCCGGAGCATTAGAAAAGCCAAACGCCATAACCAAATATTGAAAAAGACAAAATGGAGTTATAAATGCCGAGATTATTTTTGCCCTATCCGTGAGTCCCACTTGATAATATCCTTTCAATAAGTCCACCGTACTAACACTGATAAATTTGGCACAATACAAATACTTATCTATTATATCTTCAATCAAGGTAAAAAGGGTAGGAGTCCGAGACAGTGACCTGGTTCACTTTACGATAATCGGTAGAAACGAAAAGTGCCATCGGGTTTTGGAATGAGAAGAGCAGAAGGTTAAACCCAGGGGGGGGAGGTACTAGGCTCAGCTAAGTTATGTTTTAACAAAAAATCTACCTCCTTTTTCATAATCTCTCTTTTTTGTGGATTTAGTCGATATGCGGATTGCCTAATGGGTTGTACATCATCTGAGATTAGCTTAATATCATGTTGAAGTATATTGCAAAATCCTGGGAGGTCTGACGTGACTTTAGGAAATGTTGATAATAACTTGGCGAGATCTTTTGCTTGAGATGGATTCAGAACAGAAAAATACTCATCCAAGTTGTTGAGTATGTGACTGTTAGCAGGGTTTTCTTTAGGTAGAGGGAAGTCTAAATTCTCCAATAGGTCCATGTCATCTGTCTCCGGCTCTGGCCCTGACAAAGCCGTATGCAATACAGGTAGGCTTATAGCCTCTAGGATGTCTTCCTCTGACTGCCTGGAATGGTAAAGTTTCATGAGATTAATGTGAACAAGTTGTGAATCTTTTCTGCGATCAGGAGTATGGACTATATAGTTGAGGGGAGATAGTTTATTAGCAATATATAGGGACCAGTAAACTTGCTTTTAAGAGGAGAGCCTGGAATGGGTAGAAAGAGTAACACTTTGTCACCTGGAGAAAATGATCTTTCAACTAATTTAGGTTGGGACTTCACCATTTTTTCTTGGACTTTTTTTAAGTTTGACTGAGCAACGGTTCGGACTTTAGTTAATTTGTCCCGTAAAGTGTCAATGTATTGGGAAACTGTTGCGGGCTTAATAGATGGAGTGTCAAACCACTGCTCCTTTACTATTTTAAGGGGTCCCCTAATTTGTCTCCCATATAGTAACTCGAACGGGGAGAAGCCCAATGACTCCTGGGGACATTCCCTGATGGCAAAGAGTAACAAGTCTATGCTTTCATCCCATTCCTTTTGGTGTTCTATACAGTATTTTTTGAGCATTGATTTGAAAGTTTGATGGAACCGTTCCAAGCAACCTTGGGATTGTGGGTGGTAAGCCGAAGATGTACAATGGTCCACACTGAGGTCTTTCATCACCTGTTTGAAAAGATTGCTCGTAAAATTGGTGCCCTGATCGGATTGGATCTCTTTAAGAATGCCCACTGAAGTGAAAAGGTGCAAAAGATGTTTGATTACGTTTTTTGAAGTGATGCTTTTAAGGGGAAAAGCCTCAGGATAACGTGTACTGGTATCCATAACTGTGAGCAGGAATTGATTTCCTTTCTTAGTCTTTGGTAATGGGCCCACACAATCCACAACAATCTTTTCAAATGGTGTAGAAAATACTGGGATGGGCTTAATGGGAGCTGCTGGTATACTTTCATTTGGTTTTCCTACCATTTGACAAATATGACAAGATTTTAGGTATTTTGACATCCTTCCTAAGTCCAGGCCAATAATAGTGTTGGAGGAGCTTTTTATATGTTTTCAGGATTCCCAAATGTCCTGAAATACCATCATGGGCAAGGGCAATTAATGCTGGTCTGACTGAGGTGGGAATTACCACTTGATGTATTTCAGACCACGTGTCTAGCTGGGCAAGCTCAGGGGGCCTATAGGCCCTCATCAAAACCCCTTCATGATAATAAAAACACGGAAGGGTGTTAAAATCTTTACCCTCAACTGCTGCATGGTGAAGTTTATTCAAAGATGGATCAGATTGTTGGGCTTTAACGAGCTCATCCTTACTAATGGTCTTATTGTACAGATCTTCTGTGGGTAGGAAGATATTAGAGGTGGTTTTAGATGAAGCGGGCCCATTTCGCACACTCTGTGACCGGGTGACAGCACAAGATGGGAAAAGATGAGGAATAGTTTCTTTAAGGTCAGTGGTGGAGTTGACAGGTAAGGGAGAGTCGACTGTCTTTATGTTAGGAACCACTAGATCTCCTACCAAGTCATTACCCAATAATAAATGAATGCCTCACACAGGCATTGGGTCTTTCCTAATGGCTATTTGCACTTCCCCAGTAATCAAGGGACATTGGAGGTGCACTTTAGCTAAGGGATAGGAAGAATGGGATGAGAGATCTGAAATTAGAACACTCATTAGTAAATGCGGTAGATATATCAGGAATGACGTTAAACAGGAGGATAGATTTTGCTGCGCCCGTATCACGTAGTATACGAATAGGGAAAGAACGAGACCCCTCTATGATTGAAATTTTTCCCTCATAGGTGAATGAAGAGAAGAGATCCTGATGGGGCCTTTCCACATTGGTGGTTGCTATTGGTTTGGATTTGGGATCCAGGGAACTACTTTTAGCAATTCGACACTTTGGGTGTTTACAAGTCTGGATCGTATGGCCTGGGTTTTTACAGTAAGAACAAGTAAACTTGGTTGCATCAGGGGGGGTAGGTGTGGGACCTTTCGACCTACCACTCACGCCCCCAAGGTTATCATCAGAAGAGGACCTAACATGTCGGGAAGTACCACGTTCTCTACTGCCCAGTGACTCCACCAGCAAGGCGTACGCATCAGCCAGTTCAGCCGCACGCCCTAAATTAACCTCTCCACGCTCCTCCACATGCTTCAAGATGTGAAATGGTATCTTGCTCTTCCACTCCTCCAGGACTACCAAGTTTAACAAATCCTGAAATGTGGAGGTCTCTGTAACCTCTAACCACTTCTTGAAAAACCTAAGCTTTTCTTGAGCAAACTCAACAAAGGTGTGTGAAAATGTTTTGGTGAGTTTACGAAACTTCTGCCGGTATCTATCTCGCGTGATAGCATAAGAGGTGAGGATATTCTTTTTTACGTTATCATAGTCATCAGTCTGGTCTAAACAGTTATAAACTCTACGAGCCTTACCACATAATTTAGGAACTAACACCGACACCCACTGGTCCTTAGGCCACTCATTCTTCCCAGCTATTTTCTCAAAAGTCCTAAATGACCCGTCCATATCGGATTCATCAAACTCGGGAACAAGGGAAGAAG
>NW_024736974.1:0-72500 GCF_018991925.1 Homarus americanus
GCATGTGGCCATAGTGTAGTCAGGAGCAGCATGGTTAGTGTTCAGGAGCATGGTAGTAGTGTAGTCAGAGCAGCATAGTGTCATGGTGCCATAGTAGGAGGAGCATGGTGACAGTGTAGTCAGGAGCAGCATGGCTATAGTGTAATCAGGAGCAGCATGGTGCCATAGTGTAGTCAGGAGCAGCATGAATATAGTAGTCAGGAGCAGCATGGTGCCATAGTGTAGTCAGGAGCAGCATGGTGCCATTGTGCAGTCAGGAGCAGCATGGTGCCATAGTAGTCAGGAGCAGCATGGTTAGTGTAGTCAGACAGCATGGTGCCATAGTAGTCAAAGATGAGTGAGCATAAGTGTAGTAGAGCATATATAGTGCAGAGCAGCATCACATTGTAGTCAGGAGCGCATGGCCATAGTGTAATAGAGCAGCATGGTGCCATTGTAATTAGGAGCAGCATGGTGCCACAGTGTAGTCAGGAGCAGCATGGAACATAGTGTAATCAGGAGCCGCATGGTGCCATAGTGTAGTCAGGAGCAGCATGGTGCCATAGTGTAGTCAGGAGCAGCATGGTGCCATAGTATCAGGAGCAGCATGGTTACAGTGTAGTCAGGAGCAGCATGGTGTATCAGAGCATGGTCATAGTAGTCAGGAGCAGCATGGGCATAGTGTGTCAGGAGCAGCATGGACAGGTAGTCAGGAGCAGCATGGCACATAGTGTAGTCAGGAGCAGCATGGTGCCATAGTGTAGTCAGGAGCAGCATGGTGCCATAGTGTAGTCAGGGAGCAGCATGGTGCCATAGTGTAGTCAGGAGCAGCATGGTGCCATAGTGTATCAGAGCAGCATGAAATATAGTAGTCAGGAGCAGCATGGTGCCATAGTGTAGTCAGGAGCAGCATGGTGCTAGCAGGTATCAGGAGCAGCATGGTACATAGTGTAGTCAGGAGCAGCATAATATAGTAGTCAGAGCAGCATGGCCATAGTGTAGTCAGGAAGCATGGTGCCATAGTGTAGTCAGGAGCAGCATGGTAGCCATAGTGTAGTCAAGAGCAGCATGGTGCCATAGTCAGGCAGCAGCATGGTGCCATAGTGTAGTCAGGAGCATAAATATAGTGTAGTCAGGGCAGCATGGTGCATAGTGTAGTCAGAGCAGCATGGTACATAGTAGTCAGAGCAGCATGGCCATAGTGTATAGGTACATAATAGGTAGTCAGGAGCAGCATGTAAATATAGTGTAGTCAGGAGCACATGGCACACAGTGTAGTCAGATAGGTCAGTGAGTCAGCATGGCATAAGTGTAGTCAGGAAAGCATAAATAAGTGTAGTCAAGAGCAGCATGGTGCCATAGTGTAGTCAGGAGCAGCATGGATGGTGGCCATAGTGTAACAGAGAAGCATGGTGCCATAGTGAGTCAGGAGCAGCATGGTGTGCAGCAGCATGCATAGTGTAGTGGATAGCATGGCATAGTGTAGTCAGGAGCAGCATGGTGCCATAGTGTAGTCAGGAGCAGCATGGTGACATAGTGTAGTCAGGAGCAGCATTGGTAGATAGGCATGGCCATAGTGTAGTCAGAGCATGGTACAGTGTATCAGGAGCATAACATAGTGTAGTCAGGAGCAGCATGGCAGCCATAGTGTAGTCAGGAGCAGCATGGGCCATAGTGTAGTCAGGGAGCAGGTATGGTATAAGTGTAGTCAGATGTAATGGGCCATAGTGTAGTCAGGAGAAGCATGGTGACATAGTGTAGTCAGGAGAGCATGGTACATATAGTGTAGTCAGGAGCAGCATGGTGCACAGTGTAGTAGGAGCAGCATGAATACAGTGTATCAGGAGCAGCAACATAGTGTAGTCAGGAGCAGATGAATATACAATCAGGAGCAGCATGGTACATAGTGTAGTCAGGAGCAGCATGGTGCCATAGTGTAGTCAGGAGCAGCATGGTGCACATAGTGTAGTCAGGCAGCATGGTGCATAGTGTAATAGAGCAGCATGGTGCCATAGTGATAGAGCAGCATGTAAATATAGTGTAGAGCAGCATGGTACATAGTGTAGTCAGAGAAGCATGGCACATAGTGTAGTCAGGACAGCATGGTGCCATGGTAGTCAGGAGCAGTGACAAATACAGTGTAGTCAGGAGCAGCATGGTGCTAGTGTAGTCAGACAGCATGGTACATAGTGTAGTCAAGACAGCATGCATAGTGTAGTCAGTGAGCACAAAGTAGGAGCAGTAAACATAGTGTAGTCAGGGAGCATACATAGTGTAGTCAGAGCAGCATGGACAGTGTGTCAGGAGCAGCATGAAATAGTGTAATAGACAGCATGGTGCCATAGTGTAGTCAGGAGCAGCATGGTACATAGTAGTCAAGAGCAGCATGGTGCCATAGTGTAGTCAGGAGCAGCATGGTGCCATAGTGTAGTGAGGAGCAGCATGGTGACATAGTGTAGTCAGGAAAGCATGGATATAGTGTAGTCAGGAGCAGCATGGTGCCATAGTGTAGTCAGGAGCAGCATGGTGCCATAGTGTAGTCAGGAGCAGCATGGCCATAGTGTAGTCAGAGCAGCATGGTGCCATAGTGCAGTCAAGAGCAGCATAGTAGTGTACAGCAGCATGGACAGTGTAGTCAGAGCAGCATGGTGCCATTGTAATCAGGAGCAGCATGGTGCCATAGTGTAGTCAGGAGCAGCATGCATAGTGTAGTCAAGAGCAGCATGTTGATAGCAGTAGCAGCATGGTGAGGAGCAGCATGGTGCCATAGTGTGTGAGGAGCATGGGCCATAGTGTAGTCAGGAGCAGCATGGGCCATATGTAATCAGGACGCATGGCGCCATAGTGTAGTCAGGAGCAGCATGGTGACAGTGTAGTCAGGGCAATGTGCATAGTGATGACAGCATGTCATAGTGTAGTCAGGATAAGATGCATGGCAGTAGTCAGGAGCAGCATGGCACATAGTGTATCAGGAGCATGACATAGGTAGCAGTCAGAGCAGCATGTTACAGTGTAGTCAGGAGCAGCATGTGCACAGGTAGTCAGACAGCATGATACAGTGTAGTCAGGAGCAGCATGGTTACAGTAGTCAGGAGCAGCATAAATATAGTGTAGTCAGGACAGCATGGCTACAGGTGTAGTCAGGACAGCATGGTGCCATAGTGTAGTCAGGAGCAGCATGGTGCCATAGTGTAGTGAGGAGCAGCATGGTGCCATGTGTAGTCAGGACAGCATGGGCCATAGTGTAGTCAGAGCAGCATGGTACATAGTGTAGTCAGGAGCAGACATGGTGCCATAGTGTAGTTCAGAGCAGCATGGCATAGTGTAGTCAGGAGCAGCATGGCACATAGTGTAGTCAGGAGCAGCATGGCACATAGTGTAGTCAGGACATGGTGCCATAGTGTAGTCAGGAGCAGCATGGTGCCATAGTGTAGTCAGAGCAGCATGGCACATAGTAGTCAGGAGCAGCATGGTACATAGGAGTCAAGAGCAGCATGTTGACATAGTAATAGTAGCAGCATGTTCAGTGTAGTCAGGAGCAGCATAAATAGTGTAGTCAGGAGCAGCATGGTGCCATAGTGTAGTCAGAGCAGCATGATACATTGTAATCAGGAGATGGCGCCATAGTGTAGTCAGGAGCAGCATGGTGCCATAGTGTAGTCAGAGCAGCATGGAGTGGGGAGCAGCATGGTGCCAGTGTAGTCAGGAGCAGCATGGTGCCATGTGTGTAGTCAGAGCAGCATGGTGCCAGTGTAGTCAGGAGCAGCATGGTGCCATAGTGTAGTCAGGAGCAGCATGGTGCCATAGTGTAATCAGGAGCAGCATGGTGCCATAGTGTAGTCAGGGAGCAGCATGGTGCCATAGTGTAATGTCAGGAGCAGCATGGTGCCATAGTGGTAGTCAGGAGCAGGCGGTGCCATAGTGTAGTCAGGAGCAGCATGGTGCCATAGGTGTAGTCAGGAGCAGCATGGTGCCATAGTGTAGTCAGGAGCAGCATGGTGCCATAGTGTAGTCAGGAGCAGCATGGTGCCATAGTGTAGTCAGGAGCAGCATGGGGCCATGAGTGTAGTCAGGGGCAGCATGGTGCCATAGTGTAGTCAGGAGCAGCATGGTGCCATATGGAGTGTGGGAGCAGCATGGTGCCATGGTGTAGTCAGGAGCAGCATGGTGCCATGGTGTAGTCAGGAGCAGCATGGTGCCATAGTGTAGTCAAGAATAATGGGGCCATAGTGTAGTGGGAGCAGCATGGTGCCATAGTGTAGTCAGGGCAGCATGGTGCCATAGTGTAGTCAGGAGCAGCATGGGGCCATAGTGTAGTCAAGAGCATAATGGTGCCATAGTGTAGTCAGGGCAGCATGGTGCCATGGTGTAGTCAGGGCAGCATGGTGCCATAGTGTGTAGTCAGGGCAGCATGGTGCCATAGTGTAGTCAGGGCAGCATGGTGCCAGTGTCAGGAGCAGCATGGTGCCATAGTGTATTCCAGGAGCAGCATGGTGCCATAGTGTAGTCAGGAGCAGCATGGTGCCATAGTGTAGTCAGGGCAGCATGGTGCCATAGTGTAATCAGGGCAATGGTGCCTAGTGTAGTCAGAGACAGCATGGTGCCATAGTGTAGTCAGGAGCAGCATGGGGCCATAGTGTAGTCAGGAGCAGCATGGTGCCATAGTGTAGTCAGGGCAGCATGGTGCCATAGTGTAATCCAGGAGCAGCATGGTGCCATAGTGTAATCAGGAGCAGCATGGTGCCATAGTGTAGTCAGGAGCAGCATGGTGCCATAAATGTTCAGGAGCAGCATGGTGCCATAGGTGTAGTCAGGAGCAGCATGGTGCCATAGTGTGTTCAGGAGCAGCATGGGGCCATAGTGTAGTCAGGAGCAGCATGGTGCCATGGTGTAGTCAGGAGCAGCATGGTGCCATAGTGTAGTCAGGAGCAGCATGGTGCCATAGTGTAGTCAGGAGCAGCATGGTGCCATAGTGTAGTCAGGAGCAGCATGGTGCCATAGTGTAGTCAGGAGCAGCATGGTGCCATAGTGTAGTCAGGAGCAGCATGGTGCCATAGTGTAGTCAGGAGCAGCATGGTGCCATAGTGTAGTCAGGAGCAGCATGGTGCCATGAATGTAGTCAGGAGCAGCATGGTGCCATAGTGTAGTCAGGAGCAGCATGGTGCCATAGTGTAGTCAAGAGCATAATGGGGCCATAGTGTAGTCAGGAGCAGCATGGTGCCATAGTGTAGTCAGGAGCAGCATGGTGCCATAGTGTAGTCAGGAGCAGCATGGTGCCATAGTGTGAGTCAGGAGCAGCATGGGGCCATAGTGTAGTCAGGAGCAGCATGGTGCCATAGTGTAGTCAGGGCAGCATGGTGCCATAGTGTAGTCAGGAGCAGCATGGTGCCATAGTGTAGTCAGGAGCATGGTGCCATAGTGTAGTCAGGAGCAGCATGGTGCCATGAGTGTAGTCAGGAGCAGCATGGTGCCATGGTGTAGTCGGAGCAGCATGGTGCCATAGTGTAGTCAGGAGCAGCATGGTGCCATAGTGTAGTCAGAACATGGGGCCATAGTGTAGTCAGGGCAGCATGGGGCCATGAGTGTAGTCAGGAGCAGCATGGTGCCATAGTGTAGTCAGGAGCAGCATGGTGCCATAGTGTAGTCAGGGCAGCATGGGGCCATAGTGTAGTCAGGGCAGCATGGTGCCATAGTGTAGTCAGGAGCAGCATGGTGCCATAGTGTGTTCAGGAGCAGCATGGGGCCATAGTGTAGTCAGGAGCATCATGGGGCCATAGTGTAGTCAGGGCATGGGTGCCATAGTGTAGTCAGGAGCAGCATGGTGCCATAGTGTGATCAGGAGCAGCATGGTGCCATAGTGTAGTCAGGAGCAGCATGGTGCCATAGTGTAGTCAGGAGCAGCATGGTGCCATAGTGTAGTCAGGAGCAGCATGGTGCCGAGGTATTCAGGAGCAGCATGGGGCCATAGTGTAGTCAAGGAGCAGCATGGTGCCATAGTGGTAGTCAGGGCAGCATGGTGCCATAGTGTAGTCAGGAGCAGCATGGTGCCATAGTGTAGTCAGGAGCAGCATGGTGCCATAGTGTAGTCAGGAGCAGCATGGGGCCATAGTGTAGTCAGGAGCAGCATGGTGCCATAGTGTAGTCAGGAGCAGCATGGGGCCATAGTGTAGTCAGGGCAGCATGGTGCCATAGTGTAGTCAGGAGCAGCATGGTGCCATAGTGTAGTCAGGAGCAGCATGGTGCCATAGTGTAGTCAGGAGCAGCATGGTGCCATAGTGTATCAGGGCAGCATGGTGCCATAGTGTAGTCAGGGCAGCATGGTGCCAAGTGTGTAGTCAGAGCAGCATGGTGCCATAGTGTAGTGAGGAGCAGCATGGGGCCATAGTGTAGTGAGGAGCAGCATGGTGCCATAGTGTAGTCAGGAGCAGCATGGTGCCATAGTGTTTGTACCTGTTTTATAACCATGTATTACTGATGTGTTAAAAGCTAATTCAATTTACCTGTTTTATTTTGCACACAATATCAAGGATAATTTTTTTTTACAAGATTTACAAAGTATTTAACATTTTGAGGACGAAAGGTTTAAATTATCGTCCTTGTAGGGTTAAATCATCGTCTTCACGCGGTTTAAACTGTCATCCTCAAAAAAATAAACCAATGTCCTCAAAGGGTTAAGCCATCGTCCTGAAAGAGTTAAACCATTATCCCCCAAAAGGTTAAACCATTATCCCCCAAAAGGTTAAACCGGCGTCCTCAAAATGGTTTAACCCATATTCCCCAAAGGGTTATATCATCGTTGAGAAAAGGTTAAACATCGTTACGAAGATTAATTAATGTATTTTTTTTTCATGCTGAATAAAATTTACACAGATTTTAAATAAATACTCATATTATCCTTGAGTTTCCCAAATTTTCTTCAAAATTATCTCTTCTTAAATTCCTATTTCCATTTCTACCATTTTGTTTATTTTTTTCTATTTTTTTTCATTTATCATTTTTTTTCCTATTCCTTTGTTTACATTTTTTTTTCTTTTCGTTTTTTTTTTTCCATCTTATTTTCTTTTCTTTTTTTTGTCTTTTTTTATTCCCCTGGACTGGACGCTCGACATCTGCCGTCCAGGATGAGTGTTACCTGTTTGTATCCTGTGTGGCTGGGGGGTTGTCTGGTTCTTGTTGCCCCCGGCGTGGCAACAGGTGCACATCCCTCCTACTCCTCCTCCTCCAATGCTGCCACCTCCTTACCTGCCTCCTCCCTCCCACACTCCTGTCCACTTCTGTGTCTGTATCCTCCTCCCCCGCCCCTTCCTCCCTACGCTTCCCCCTTTCCCCCCTCCGCCCCTTTCTCCTCCTTCCCCTCTTCCTCCTCCTCCTGTTCTCTTTCTCCACCACTCCTGGCCACTTGTTTGTGTTCGTATCTCACTCCTCCTCCTTCTCCTGCTCCTCTTCCTCCTCCGCCACCACACCTCCTGTTTATGTGTGTGTGTGTGTGTGTGTGTGTGTGTGTGTGTGTGTGTGTGTGTGTGTGTGTGTGTGTGTGTGTGTGTGTCTACACCTAGGGGCGTGACTCTTGGATGTTTGTTTATGTTTTGGATATTTCAATATTATTCGAAATAAATTTGAAGTATGAGTAAGATGGATTACAGGAAGATTAGGTTAGGTTAGGTTAGTTTAGGTTAGGTTAGGTTAGTTTAGGTTAGGTTAGTTTAGGTTAGGTTAGGTTAGTTTAGGTTACGTTAGGTTACGTTAGCGTTAGGATGTTTAATCATTTGGTGAAGTAAGTTAGGTTATAATCTTCAGGTAACTTTAAATAGATTAAGTCGATACTGTAATACATTAATCTATTGATGTAATACACCAAGATTAAGGACTTTAAGCTTTACACAATGAGGCGATATGGGCGGCACTCCACAAGACTTACCTTCACCACCAAACCATTCACAGCTGGGTAGGCTGGGGGATCCTCAGGGCGTGAACCATTGACCCTTAGGGCAGGAGACGAGCGGTGTATACACTTAGCCACCGCAACACCCCCCCCTCCCCCTCCCCTGTCCCCGAGAATAGAAGATGAGGCAAGAAAGATATGAATGAAAACTGGAGATAAAGGGAAGAAGGAGGAGAGGAAGTTAAGAAGATAAGAAGAAGAAGAAGAAGTTAAGAAGAAGAAGACGAAGACGAAGAAGAAGACGAAGAAGAAGAAGAAGAAGAAGAACTCGAACTCCTCCTCCTCCTCCACACGAAAAAAGAAAGAACGAAGGAATAATGAAAGAAATAAGACTCAAGATGATAGACGATAATTCAGGTGATCAGAAGACGTAATTCACAATAATGAGTTGAACCGTGAGAATAAACGTAGAATGAACACTACTTGATAAAACAGGAGAAACGTACAAATGAGACGAGGAAAAAATAAACAAAATGTTTAATGCTAAGAAAAAAAACACAAAATTAGTAAAAAAACAACAAGAAAAAACAACAGTAAAACTCAAAACACACACACACACACACACACACACACACACACATAATGGGCCAAAATTACAGGATTCTCAAATATTAAACGAAATAAAAAAAAAATTGATGTATTAAAGAAGAAAAATGATTCGGTTGATTCGGGTTTTTGTCAATTCGCTATTCAGTTTCTTTCTTCATCATCAGTCACTCAACCAATCTACCAATCAATCAACCAAACAACCAATAAGACAATCAACCAACCAACCACTTACCAAAATATATAATTGTGATTTAAACACTCAATCAACCATATTAATAGTCTCTAAGTACTATGATTACGATGACCCCTGCGTCATCATACTCGAGGGGACAGGTCATTGTAGACAGTGTGTTTAGTCATCATGCTCAAGGTTATACTCAAGGGATCAAGTCATTATACTTGAGGGATTACGTCATTGTGTTTGATGGATTAAGTCATTGTGTTTAAGGAATTGATCAGACATAATGCTAGAAATTTAGACATTCAACCAAGCATTCATTCTAGAACTGGTCCTACCAACCAAGCAGACACAGACAGACAGACAGACAAAAATATTAGACGGTCAAGTGGCGGCGAGTTTTAAGACCGTGTAAACACATTCCAGGCTCTCTTGTTCAGGGATAACTGCGGTGTTCTGGCTAAACCTCCTCCAACACCTTTACCTCGTCACCTCAAGGGGCTACAACACCTTTACCTCGTCACCTCAAGGGGCTACAACACCTTTAGTTTGTGGTAGAATTTATGCCCAGGGAAATATTGTTAACTCCCATGTACTTGTTAGTGATGCCATGAAGACTTACGAGGGTTCTGTGATGTTAGTTTGTACTGAAGAGCAATTGTGTGTGTTGAATTCTTGCTTGCTGTAGCGGGGATTGCATGGGATGGCGATATTATGTTAGTTTGTCCTGAAGAGAAATTATGTTGAATTCTTCCTCTTGTGGTGATTGCATGTGATGGTGATAGAGGTTTGTATGTTGAAATTTAGATATCGAGAGAACATTACAATATATAACAAAAATATTGTTTAATAAATGTACTAAATATTACAAGAGTTAGATGTTTAAAATATAGATAATAAGAGAAAGTATAGAGGAATAAAAGTGTTCAATTCCATTATATTATACTCTCTGGTTAGTGTTTTAAATGCCATTCCTACAGGGCCAGCATCCTTCTCTGTTTGGATATGTCTGACTCTTTTACGTGAGATGTAATCCTTAAGAAATTTCGTACGTGTCTTTTTCTGTTAATGATAGAAATCCTATAATATCCTACACTCCTACAGGGCCAGCATCCTTCTCTGTTTGGATATGTCTGACTCTTTTACGTGAGATGTAATCCTTAAGAAATTTCGTACGTGTCTTTTTCTGTTAATGATAGAAATCCTATAATATCCTACACTCCTTCAGGGTCCGTATCCTTTGTTGTTTTTAGTGATAGCGTTTTTTTTTACTTACTTAACGTTCAATACAATTGCAGATAATATTTCCTCGACACCCATAGCAATGTTTGGCATCAAGTTGAGGGTTAAGTAGATTAGAGGGACTGAGATTAAAGGGACTGAGATTAGACGGATTGGAATTTTAACTTCTAAGTACTCAGATTTTTTTATGAGCAAGTCTCCAAGTACCTTAAGTCCTAAGCCAATCAATCAATCAAGGTGCCATCTTTAGGTCTGAAGGTTGGCGACCACCACCCTCCACCCAAGGATATTTCAGGATGTCTTTACTAATCCTCCCATATTTTGCATCTCTCTGGGGACCACAGCTGTTGATATCATTCATCCATCCTAGTCTCTACCTTCCCTTGGCTCTCTTACTCTGAAGTTTACCCATTAATATTTCTACATTTATCCTCTCATCTTTATTTAAATTGTAACATTATTTTTTTTTTCAAGCTCAAGAGTCGAACCAAACCTAACCAAACCTAACCCTAACCTAACCTAACCTAACCTTAGTAATCTAACCTTACTTAATCTAAATAAGGGAGGGAGGGAGAAAAGGTGCATGGGAGGGAGTTAGTGGAGTTAGGGAGGAAGAAGATAGGGTTACAGTGGAAGGAGGGAGGAAGAAATGAGGGAAGGAGGGAGGGGGTGAAGGAGGGAGGGATGGAGGGGCACCATAATGCTGTTCTTCCCTGGCCCGGGGCGAGGTACACGGCGCCTCACCACGCTGATTCACTCCAGTTTTCTGACTCGATGGAGGGAGGGAAGACGGAGGGAGAAGGGAGGGAAACGGACAGAAGACGGAGGGGGGACGGAGGGGAAGGGAAGACGGAGGGAAAGCGGGAAGACGGAAGGGAGGAGGGTGGGGGGAGAGAAGACGCATGGATGGAAGGAGGACGCAAAGAAGGATGGAGGGCGCAGAGAAGGAAGACAAAAGGAGAGAGGGAAGGAGGACTCAGAGAAGGAAGACACAAGGAGAGGGAGAGAAGGAAGATGAAAGGAGGGAGGGAGGGAGGAAAGGGGGGATGAAAACGAAGAGATGAAAGCGATGGGAGATGTGTCAGAGAAATGAGGGAAGGAGGGAGGGAGCGAGGAAGGCAGTAAAAACTGAGGAGGAGGAGGAAAAATAGGGAGAGACAAAACGGAAGAGAGAGGCAAGACGGAGGGGGAAAAGGTGGTGAAATAGGGGCGGCAAGATGGAGGAGTAAAAAGGGAAGGAAGGGAAAGGTTAAATGATAAACGAGAGGAACGTTTATAGAAAATACTGATGCATAAAAAATGAAGAGATATAGCAATAGGGAGTAAATAAAGAAGGAAGAAAGGAAGGAAGGAAGGAAGGAAGGAAGGAAGGGTAAATAAGGGAAAGGGAATGAGAAGAACAGGAGAAAAATAAAAAAGTTGAAAAGGAATGGATGAGAAGGAGAAGAGGAGGAAGAAGGAGAAGAGGTGGAGGAAGGAGAAGAAGAGGTGGAGGAAGAAGAAGAGGAAGAGAAGGAGGAGGAAGAAGAAGACGAAGAGGAGGAGGATCTGACAGCAACTAAAACACAGTTCTTGTCTGTGTATTTTGAGGCAATTGTCAAGAGTCGAGGCCACGCACTCATGTCCCATCACGCACTCTTGTCGCTCCACACACTCTTGTCGCTCCACACACTCTTGTCGCAACACACACACACACACTTAAGGCGTCATATGGTTTACACTTGACAGCATGCACGAGTGGTCATTCTATACCCTGGTGGGCATGTTGGGCATAGGTCATAGGTCAATAGTCATTCCTCCCTCCCTCACCTGTACGTAAATCATGTCGGGAGGATCACACTGTGCACCTAGGCGTGACGGGTCCCGCTGTGTCAGATCAGAGACTTCACCTCCTGGTCAACCATCACAACCACCTAACATGACCTGACCTAGCCTAGCCTAGCCTAACCTAACCTAACCTGACCTAACCTTACCTGACCTAACCTGACCTAGCCTAACCTGACCTAACCTGACCTGACCTGACCTAACCTGACCTGACCTGACCTAACCTAACCTTACCTTACCTGTCCTGTTATTGATGAACACCTGGACTTAATTAGTTGAGTTTGGGTAATTGAGGTTTATAAGCGACTTTTATTGATGTTTTGATTTTGAAGTTCTTTTTTTTTAGATGTTTTTTTTAAAGTCTCTGTTGTTTGGTGAGGTTAGGTTTCTTGTGCCAATTAGAATATAATGGCTAATTAGGATGTGGTTTTATCACCTCAAACTAACATAATAATTAGAGGAACAGAGCCAAAGACTTTATAGGTCTTTATTTATGTCAACAAAGATGAAGATTCCAACAAAATTGACCGAAAATCCTCACCAAAATAACGAGTCGTGTCGCAAATTGTTGTTCGTGCAAACTTCCGGTACCTGTGGCGGCCATTACTGGAAATAATTAAGTTGTTTTTTGTATATGGATTTACATGTCTCTTATAACTACTACTACTATTTATATTACGAATACTATTTCTATTAATACGACTATTATTATTACTTCTACTACTACAATATTGCTATTACTACTACTACGATACTGCTATTACTACTACTACAACTATTACTACTACTACTATTACAACTATTACTACTACTACAACTATTACTACTACAACTATTACTACTACTACAACTACTACTGAAATTCTAAAAGGTGTGGATGTGGCGAGGCGGCGTGGGTGTAATCATAGTCAAAATACACCTTGGATATAGCGATAGGGCGTGGGGAGGAGGCGTGGTGGCAAGACGCACGAGGTGTTTGGGACAATCCTGGCGTGGGAACAAGAGTCACAGGTGTACAAAAAAGTTATTTCTGACGAGTCATTCTGAAAGGTAAATGATATATAAATGGTTAAGCAATCTAAACAGACGCAAGGCATTACCCCAAGCACAGAGATGACGTGTTATGGAGTCATTCACACCATAAAAGAGAGCCAGTGCAGTCAGAAGATGGGCGATCGTTCGTCTGACGGAGCTTTCATAGACGATGTGAATATTGGATGGAAGGGGAAACCCAGACGTTGTTCATTACTCAAGTATGTTATTACAGGAAGGAAACGAGTATACTTCTGGCGGTTCTTAATGCTCGCGGTGGCGTTGGTTATATGATAAGGACATGTTATTTAAAGCACGAGGGTCGTGTGGGTGAACAAACACAGTAGTGGAAGTTGTACAGGTGTGAAGGAGGGCAGACCGCTGGCATACCTGTACACTCCGCTTCCTGTTGAGAACCTCAGCAGGATCTGAAAACCCGTTGGAGGACAGCCAATGATGTGGTCGAGGCGAGGTCACACACACGGGTCAAAGGATTACCTGAGAAATTTGATAAATGTTACGTATCTCATTCTGGGAGGGAGCGAGGTAGATACTTGATAAAATGCCCGTATAATACACCTGGATATTACCTGTATGTTACCTGTTTCCATCAACGATATAAAAGGGAGAGAGAAAGTTTTAATCGTGGCTGGATATGTGAATTGACCTCGATGAGAATTTCAGGTTTTAGGAGGAACAGGTAGTGAGGTGTTCCCGAGCGGCGACACATTACGATTTTTAAAAAGTTTTCTGGAGATTTTCTTGTTTTTCCTCGATGATAATGATGATGATGATGATGATGATGATTATAATGCGGAGGAGGAGGAGGAGGATCGTCGTGCGTGAGGTTTATTTCTTGTGTCTTCTTTTTCATGTCAAGTATCTTCCTCCTCATGACACATTTTCCACCTCATGTCAAATATCTTCCTCCTCCTCATGTCAAAGGTCTTCCTCCTCCTCATGTCAAAGGTCTTCCTCCTCCTCATGTCAAAGGTCTTCCTCCTCCTCATGTCAAAGGTCTTCCTCCTCCTCATGTCAAAGGTCTTCCTCCTCCTCATGTCAAAGGTCTTCCTCAGCTCGCAGGAATGTTAAGACGTGTCATAAAAAATGTTGTTTCACCACCACCACCACCACCCACACCCCCTCCACCATACCTACACCATGACTCTACACCTGGACCCGTGGAAACCAGGAGACCATAAACAGTGCCACTAACCAGGAGACCATAAACAGTGCCACCAACCAGGAGACCATCACCAACAGTGCCACTAACCAACCAGGAGACCATCACCAACAGTGCCACTAACCAGGAGACCATAAACAGTGCCACTAACCAGGAGACCATAAACAGTGCCACCAACCAGGAGACCATCACCAACAGTGCCACTAACCAGGAGACCATCACCAACAGTGCCACCAACCAACCAGGAGACCACCATAAACAGTGCCACTAACCAGGAGACCATCACCAGCAGTGCCACCAGCCAACCAGGAGACCACCATAAACAGTGCCACCAACCAGGAGACCATCACCAACAATGACCTAATTTCACCCCCTCCCACCTTTTCCCCCTCACCCTCAACCCCCTCCCCTCCCGTAGAGGGCTGAAATCTACCCAGGGTGTATAGAAGATAAACGTGGTCGTGGGAACATTCTTCTTTGCTCACGGTTTTGAAGAATTTCCTGAACAAATCATCCTACCTCCCCGCCCCTTGCCCCCGTCCCGCCCCGCCCCGTCCCGCCCGCCCCGCCCCGTCCGTCCGTCCGCCCAATCCGCCCGCCCCGCACACCCGCCTCTCGCCCTCCTCGCCCGCCTCGCCTCGCCCGCCTCGCCTCGCCCGCCTCGCCCGCCCACCTCGCCCGCCCACCTCGCCCACCCCGCCCCACTGACCTAAAGAGGTGACGCAGACGATGGGAAAAAAAACCGATTCTTAAACACTCCTTCGCTAGTTTTTCCCTTGGGTTGAAAAAAAATAACCCTGCTGCTTTAAATCTTTGGACTAAAAATAAATAAAATGGTGACGAAATTGGGTTGTGACTCTACTGTAATTGGAATGTTTTTGTTGTTTTTGTTTTCTCTTCTCAATATCCGGGTGTAATTTTTTTTTTTGTTCCAATCTTCCCGTATCTAATATTTTGTTGTTGTTGTTTTTGTGTGTATATCTTTCTTTCTCCCTCTTATTTTTTTTTGTCTATTACCTTGTTTCTCTATCTCCATTTTTATCTCATTATCTTTAATCCTCATCTCCCTTTATCTCTTTTCCTATCTCTCTTTATCTTTAGTCTCTCTTTCTCTCCCTCTATCTTTCCTATTTTTTATCGTTATCTTTCTTGTTCTGCCTCCATCATTATCTTTCTATCCACCCTTTTCTTTCTCTCTCTCTGTCTGTCTGTCTCTTTATCTTAAGTTCTCTGTCTTCATCCTTTTATCTCTTATCTCCTCTAGTAATTCTCTCTCTCTCTCTCTCTCTCTCTCTCTCTCTCTCTCTCTCTCTCTCTCTCTCTCTCTCTCTCTCTCTCTCTCTCTCTCTCTCTCTCTTCGTGTATGTTGTCTCCAAATAACAAAGTTCTCATTGGTCCAATCTTGCCTTTGATGTCATGAACTTCAGCTAAAACAGTTCTCATTGGCTCAATCTTTCTTCTTCTGGTGTCTGGACATCAACAATCACGGTTACCATTGGCCCAAATTTGCCTCTGGTATCATGGACCTCAACAATTCACAGTTCTCATTGGTCATTTTCTTCTTCTTAGGTTTCTAATACTCCAATTACCACAGTTCTCATTGGTTTAAATTTGCCTCTTGTGTCGTGGACTTCAATTAGCACGGTTTTCATTGGTCTAAATTTGTCTCTGGTATCGTGGACATCATAAATCACGGTTCTCATTGGTCCAGCGTTACCTCCAAGGGGTCGTGGACTCACTAAAGGAATCGGGCACTATGGCCGATGGTTGAGCCTGTGACTCGACTTCCGCGTTCCTCCTTCACGACGCAACCATCTCTAGGCCATTTATGTCTTGTGTTGTTGTTATAAGTGTGTCGTTGTTATAAGTGTGTTGTTGTTATATGTGCGTTGTTGTTATAAGTGTGTTGTTGTTATAAGTGTGTTGTTGTTATAAGTGTGTTGTTATAAGTGTGTTGTTGTTATAAGTGTGTTGTTGTTATAAGTGTGTCGTTGTTATAAGTGTGTTGTTGTTATAAGTGTGTTGTTGTTATAAGTGTGTTGTTGTTATAAGTGTGTCGCTGTTATAGGTGTGTTGTTGTTAAAAGTGTGTCGTTGTTATAAGGTGTCGCTGTTATAGGTGTGTTGTTGTTAAAAGTGTGTCGTTGTTATAAGTGTGTTGTTGTTATAAGTGTCGTTGTTATAAGTGTGTTGTTGTTATAAGTGTGTTGTTGTTATAAGTGTGATGTTGTTATATGTGTTGTTGTTATAAGTGTGTCGCTGTTATATGTGTTGTTGTTATAAGTGTGTTGTTGTTATAAGTGTGTCGTTGTTATAAGTGTGTTGTTGTTATAAGTGTGTTGTTGTTATAAGGTGTCGTTGTTATATGTGTCGTTGTTATAAGTGTTGTTGTATAGAGTCGTTGTTATAAGTGTGTTGTTGTTATAAGTGTGTTGTTGTTATATGTCGTTATTATAGGTGTGTTGTTGTTAAAGGTGTTGTTGTTGTTAAGTGTGTTGTTGTTATAAGTGTGTCGTTGTTTATAAGTGTGTTGTTGTTATAAGTGTATGTTGTTATAAGTGTGTTGTTGTTATAAGTGTGTTGTTGTTATAAGTGTGTCGTTGTTATAAGTGTAGTTGTTGTTATAAGTGTGTTGTTGTTATAAGTGTATTGTTGTTATAGGTGTCGTTATAAGTGTGTTGTTGTTATAAGTGTGTTGTTGTTATAAATGTGTTGTTGTTATAAGTTTTTGTTATAAGTGTGTTGTTGTTATGTGTCGTTGTTATAAGTGTTGTTGTTATAAGTGTGTTGTTGTTATATGTGTTTGTTGTTATAAGTGTGTTGGTTGTTATAAGTGTGTTGTTGTTATAGCGTGTTGTTGTTATATGTGTCGCTGTTATATGTGTTGTGTGTTGTTGTTTATGTGTTGTTGTTATAAGTGTGTCGTTGTTATAAGTGTGTTGTTGTTATAAGTGTGTTGTTGTTATATGTGTTATGTTATATGTGTGTTGTTGTTATAAGTGTGTGTTGTTATATGTGTTGTTGTTATAAGTGTGTTGTTGTTATATGTGTCGTTATATAGGTGTGTTGTTGTTAAAAGTGTGTCGTTGTTATAAGTGTTGTTGTATATATGTGTCGTTGTTATAAGTGTGTTGTTGTTATAAGTGTGTTGTTGTTATAAGTGTGTGTTGTTATAGGTGGTTGTTATAAGTGTGTTGTTGTTATAAGTGTGTTGTTGTTATATTGTTGGTTTAAGTGTGTTGTTGTTATATGGTGTTGTTGTTATAAGTGTGTCGTTGTTATAAGTGTGTTATGTTATATGTGTTGTTGTTGTTATAAGTGTATTTGTTGTTATAAGTGTTGTTGTTAAGTGTGTTGTTGTTATATGTGTCGTTGTTATAAGTTTGTGTTTATTGTTATAAGTGTGTTGTTGTTATAAGTGTGTTGTTGTTATATGTGTTGTTGTTATAAGTGTGTTGTTGTTATAAGTGTGTCTGGTCGTTTATAAATGTGTTGTTGTTATAAGTGTGTTGTTGTTATAAGTGTGTTGTTGTTATAAGTGTGTCGTTGTTATAAGTGTGTCGTTGTTATAAGTGTCGTTATAGGTGTTGTTGTTGTATGTGTGTCGTTGTTATAAGTGTGTTGTTGTTATAAGTGTGTCGTTGTTATAAGTGTGTTGTTGTTATAAGTGTGTGTTGTTGTTATAAGTGTGATGTTGTTATAAGTGTGTTGTTGTTATAAGTGTGTTGTTGTTATAGTGTGTTGTTGTTATAAGTGTGTTGTTGTTATAAGGTGTTGTTGTTATAAGTGTGTTGTTGTTATATGTGTCGTTGTATATGTGTTGTTGTTATAAGTGTGTTGTTGTTATATGTGTTGTTGTTATAAGTGTTGTTGTTATAAGTGTGTTGTTATAAGTGTGTCGTTGTTATAAGTGTGTTGTTGTTATAAGTGTTGTTGTTATAAGTTGTTTTTGTTTATATGTGTTGTTGTTATAAGTGTGTCGTTGTTATAAGTGGTATGTTGTTATAAGGTATTTGTTATATGTTAAGTAAGTGTGTTGTTGTTATAAGGTATTATTGTTATAAGTGTGTTGTTGTTATAAGTGTGTTGTTGTTATGTGTGTTATTGTTATATGTGTCGTTGTTTATAAGTAGTGTTTGTTATAGTTGTTGTTATAAGTGTGTTGTTGTTATAAGTGTGTTGTTGTTATAAGTGGTTGTTTTGTTATAAGTGTGTTGTTGTTATAAGTGTGTTGTTGTTATATGTGTTGTTGTTATAAGTGTTTGTTGTTATAAGTGTGTCGTTGTTATAAGTGTGTTGTTGTTATGTTAAATATGTGTTGTTGTTTATAAAGTGTTGTTTAAGTGTTGTTGTTATAAGTGTGTGTTGTTTATATGTCGTTGTTATATGAGTTGTTGTTATATGTGTTGTTGTTTATATGTGTTGTTGTTATAAAGTGGTTGTTAGAAGTGTTGTTGTTATAAGGTGTTGTTGTTATAAGTGTTATTTGTCGTTGTTAAGTGTATTGTTGTTATATGTGTTGTTGTTATAGGTGTTGTTGTTATAAGTGTGTGTTGTTAGAAGTGTGGTTGTTATAAGTGTGTTGTTGTTATAAGTGTGTTGTTGTTATAAGTGTGTTGTTGTTATAAGTGTGTTGTTGTTATATGTGTTGTTGTTATAAGTGTGTTTGTTATGTAAGTGTGTTGTTGTTATAAGTGGTCGTTGTTATAAGTGTGTCGTTGTTGTGTGTCGTTATTTATAAGTGTGTCGTTGTTATAAGTGTGTCGTTGTTATAAGTGTTGTTGTTATAAGTAGTTGTTGTTGTTGTAAGTGTGTCGTTGTTGTTGTTATAAGTGTGTTGTTGTTAAGGGGTGTGTTGTTGTTATAGTGTTGTGTTATGGTGTTGTTGTTATAAGTGTTGTTGTTATAAGTGTGGTTGTTATAAGTGTTGTTGTTATAAGTGTGTCGTTGTTATAAGTGTCGTTGTTATAAGTGTGTTGTTGTTATAAGTGTGTTGTTGTTATAAGTGTATAAGTGTGTTGTTGTTATAAGTGTTGTTGTTATAAGTGTTGTTGTTATATGTGTTGTTGTTATAAGTGTTGTTGTTATATGTGTTGTTATATGGTGTTGTTGTTAATGTTGTTATAAGTGTGTCGTTGTTATATGTGTCGTTGTTATATGGTAGTTGTTGTTATAAGTGTGTCGTTGTTATAGGTGTCGTTGTTATAAGGTGTTTGTTATAAGTGTGTTGTTGTTATATGTGTTGGTTATAAGGTGTTGTTGTTATAAGTGTGTTGTTGTTGGATGTGTTGTTATGTTTTTGTTATTGTGTTGTTGTTATTATTGTGTTGTTATAAGTGTTTGTTGTTAGTTGTGTTGTTATAAGTGTGTCGTTGTTATAAGTGTGTCGTTGTTATAAGTATGTTATATAGTGTGTGTTGTTATATGGTGTTGTTGTTTAGTTGTTATAAGTGTTTGTTGTTATATGTGTTGTTGTTATTATAAGGTTTTGTTGTTATAAGTGTGTCGTTGTTATAAGTGTGTTGTTATATGTGTCATTGTTATATGTTATTGTTATAAGTGTGTTTGTTGTTATAAGTGTGTTGTTGTTATAAGTGTGTTGTTGTTATGTGTGTTGTTGTTATATGTCGTTGTTATAAGTGTGTCGTTGTTATAAGTGTGTCGTTGTTATAAGTGTGTCGTTGTTAAAGTGTGTTTCGTTGTTTATAAGTGTGTTGTTGTTATAAGTGTGTTGTTGTTATGGTGTTTGTTGTTATAAGTGTGTTGTTGTTATATGTGTTGTTGTTATATGTGTTTTTGTTATAAGTGTGTCGTTGTTATAAGTGTGTTGGTTGTTATAAGTGTGTCGTTGTTATAAGTGTGTTGTTATAAGTGTGTTTATTGTTATAAGTGTGTTGTTGTTATAAGTGTGTCGTTGTTATGTGTTGTTGTTTATAAGTGTGTTGTTGTTATAAGTGTGTTGTTGTTATAAGTGTGTTGTTGTTATAAGTGTGTTGTTGTTATAAGTGTGTTGTTGTTATAAGTGTGTCGTTGTTATAAGTGTGTCGTTGTTATGTGTCGTTGTTATAAGCGTGTTGTTGTTATATGTGTTGTTGTTGTAAGTGGTCGTTGTTATAAGTGTCGTTGTTATAAGTGTGTCGTTGTTGTAAGTGTGTCGTTATGTTTATAGTGTCGTTGTTATATGTGTTGTTGTTATAAGTGTGTTGTTGTTTAGTGTCGTATTGTTGTTATAAGTTGTTGTTATGTGTTGTTGGTTGTTATAAGTGTGTTGTTGTTATAAGTGTGTTGTTGTTGAAGTGCGTTGTTGTTATAAGTGTGTTGTTGTTATAAGTGTTGTTAGTGTTGTTGTTATTTATAAGTGGTCGTTGTTATAAGTGTGTTGTGTGTGTTGTTATATGGTTGTTGTTATAGTTGTTATCGTGTTGTTGTTAAGTGTGTGTTGTTATATGTGTGTTGTTGTTATAAGTGTGTTGTTGTTTCGTTGTTGTTAGGTGTGTTGTTATTTTATGTCGTTGTTATAGTGTATTGTTGTTATAATGTATTTATAAGTGGTTGGTTGTTGTTATGGGTGTTGTTGTTATAAGTGTCGTTGTTATATGTGTTGGTTATAAGTGTGTTGTTGTTTAGGTTAGAAGTGTGTTGTTGTTATATGTGTTGTTGTTATAAGTGTGTTGGTTGTTATAAGTGTTGTTGTTGTTATAAGTGGTGTCGTTGTTATAATGTGTGTTGTTGTTATAAGTGTGTTGTTGTTGTAGGTGTGTTGTTATAAGTGTGTTGTTGTTATTGTGTTATAAGTTGTTGTTGTTTTTGTTTTTGTTTTTTTTGTTTTTTTTTGTTGTTATAAGTGTGTTGTTGTTATATGAGTGTTGTCGTTGGTTTTGTTATAAGTGTGTTGTTGTTATAAGGTGTGTCGTTGTTATAAGTGTGTTTTGTTGAAGTGTGTTGTTTTAGTGTGTGTTTATGTTGTTGTTTTGGTTGTTATAAGTGTGTTGTTGTTATAAGTGTCGTTGTTATAAGTGAGTTGTTTTATAAGTTTTGTGTTGTTGCTGAGTGGTGTTATGTTGTTGTTATAAGTGTGTTGTTGTTATAAGTGTGTTGTTGTTATATGTGTTGTTGTTATAAGTGTGTTGTTATATGTGTTGTTGTTATGTTGTTATATAGGTTGTTGTTATTGTGTTATATGAGTTGTTTGTTATAAGTGTGTTGTTGTTATAAGTGTTATGTTTGTTGTTATAAGTGTGTTGTTTAGGGTGTTGTTGTTATAGTGGTTGTTGTTATAAGGAGTTGTTGTTATAAGTGTGTCGTTGTTATGGTGTTGGTTATGGTTTGTTATAAGTGTGTTGTTGTTATATTTGTTTGTTTGGTTTGGTTATAAGTGTGTTGTTGTTATAGTGTGTTGTTTATGGTTTTGTATATGTGTCGTTATTATATGAGTTGTTATATATTTATTATAAGTGTGTTGTTGTTATAAGTGAGTTGTTGTTATAATTTGTTTATGTTATTTATAAGTGTGTCATTGTTATAAGTGAGTTGTTGTTATAAATTGTGTTGTTATAAGTGTGTTGTTGTTATAAGTGTGTTTGTTGTTATAAGTGTGTCGTTTTTATAAGTGAGTTGTTGTTATAAATTATTGTGTTGTTATAAGTTGAGTTGTTGTTATAAATTATTATTTGTTGTTATAAGTGTGTTGTTGTTATAAGTGTGTTTGTTATTTAAGTTATTTTTTTCTTATAAGTGTATTTGTTTATTTATAAGTGTGTCGTTGTTATAAGTGAGTTGTTATTTATAAGTGTGTCGTTGTTATAAGTGAGTTGTTGTTTATAAGTGTGTTGTTGTTATAAATTATTATTTATTATTTATATATTTTTTTTGTGTTGTGTTATTTATAAGTGGTTATTTATTTATAAGTGTGTCGTTATAGTATTATTTGTTGTTATAAGTGTGTGTGTTATAGTGAGTTGTTATTTATAAGTGTGTCGTTGTTATAAGTGTGTTGTTGTTATAAGTGTGTTGTTGTTATAAGTGTGTTGTTGTTATAAGTGTGTTGTTGTTATAAGTGTGTCGTTGTTATAAGTGTGTCGTTGTTATAAGTGTGTCGTTGTTATAAGTGTGTAGTTGTTATAAGTGTGTTGTTGTTATAAGTGTGTTGTTGTTATAAGTGTGTTGTTGTTATAAGTGTGTTGTTGTTATAAGTGTGTTGTTGTTATAAGTGTGTCGTTGTTATAAGTGTGTCGTTGTTATAAGTGTGTCGGTGTTATAAGTGTGTCGTTGTTATAAGTGTGTTGTTGTTATAAGTGTGTTGTTGTTATAAGTGTGTTGTTGTTATAAGTTTGTTGTTGTTATAAGTGTGTTGTTGTTATAAGTGTGTTGTTGTTATAAGTGTGTTGTTTGTTATAAGTGTGTTGTTGTTATAGGAGTGTGTTGTTGTTTCCTAAGTGTGTTGTTGTTATAAGTGTGTTATTTGTTCCTAAGTGTGTTGTTGTTATAAGTGTGTTGTTGTTATAAGTGTGTTGTTGTTATAAGTGTGTTGTTGTTATAAGTGTGTTGTTGTTATAAGTGTGTTGTTGTTATAAGTGTGTTGTTGTTATAAGTGTGTTGTTGTTATAAGTGTGTTGTTGTTATAAGTGTGTTGTTGTTATAAGTGTGTTGTTGTTATAAGTGTGTTGTTGTTATAAGTGTGTTGTTGTTCTAAGTGTGTTGTTGTTATAAGTGTGTTGTTGTTATAAGTGTGTTGTTGTTATAAGTGTGTTGTTGTTATAAGTGTGTCGTTGTTATAAGTGTGTTGTTGTTGATTTATTTGTTTTATTTATTAGTGAGTTTTTTGTTGGTTTAAGTTTTTGTTATGTTTTTACTTAATGTTTTTTGTATATAATTAATGAATTATACTTATCAATTACTTATAAACATGTTTAAAACGTGTATGGTGTCAGTAGCATCCCAGAGATGTTTGTGTTATGGTGTCAGTGTTGTCAATGTTGTTCCAGAGTTGTATGGTGTTATGGTGTCAGTGTTGTCAATGTTGTCCCAGAGTTGTATGGTGTCAGTGTTGTCAAGGTTGTCCCAGAGTTGTATGGTGTCAGTGTTGTCAATGTTGTCCCAGAGTTGTATGGTATCAGTGTTGTCAATGTTGTCCCAGAGTTGTATGGTGTCAGTGTTGTCAATGTTGTCCCAGAGTTGTATGGTGTTATGGTGTCAGTGTTGTCAATGTTGTCCCAGAGTTGTATGGTGTTAGTGTTGGCAATGTTGTCCCAGAGTTGTATGGTGTCAGTGTTGTCAATGTTGTCCCAGAGTTGTATGGTGTCAGTGTTGTCAAGGTTGTCCAAAATTTCTACCGGGTCTTTGAGGGGTCGGTTCTTTGACCTGTCCTCGAACACACACACACGCACACACACACACACACACACACACACACACACACACACACACACTTACCTATAATGTACCACAGGAATTCAGGAAATACATCACCTTTTGTACCCCGTTTGTATTGTTTGAAGGTTTTTTGTAATATAAAGGATTGTAAATTTTAATGAGTCACATGATTGTGGAGATTTGTCGAGTTTGAAAGGATTGTTGCAATAGAATTTTACATAAGGTAGTCTAATGCTATGTAGTGTAGCCTTATATTTAGACAAGAGTAGCCTAATTTTAGACTGAGTAGCCGAATTTTAGACAAGAATAGCCTAATTTTAGACTGAGTAGCCTAATTTTAGACAAGAGCAGCCTAATTTTAGACTAAGTAGCCTAATTTTAGACAAGAGTAGCCTAATTTTAGACTAAGTAGCCTAATTTTAGACTAAGTAGCCGAATTTTAGACAAGAGTAGCCTAATTTTAGACTGAGTAGCCTAATTTTAGACAAGAGCAGCCTAATTTTAGACTAAGTAGCCTAATTTTAGACAAGAGTAGCCCAATTTTAGACAAGAGTAGCCTAATTTTAGACTAAGTAGCCTAATTTTAGACAAGAGTAGAGTAATTTTAGAATAAGTAGCCTAATTTTAAACTGGGTAACCTTGTGTAATTCATAAGGCTCGCTGAAATATATGACTCAGGATTACAGCATATAACAAATTATTGCATCATTTAACTTCGTATTGCAACATGTAGCTACTTAGTATAATATCTAACTACGAATTACAGTATATTTCTATGTATTACAATGTCCCCGTATTACAACATAGTTTTACATATTACTGTATATTATTACGTATTGCAGTATTGCTACGTATTACAGTATGATTCTAACGTGTTGCTAGAATCGTTAACAATACTGAAATAAGATACAGGTTTCTTCCGTTAATGGCGACTTGGTCTTACCTTGACAGAACGTGTGCCAAGCTAATTAATTCTTCTTTCTTTCTTCTTTCTTTCTTCTTTCTTTCTTCTTTCCTCTTCTTTCTTTCTTCTTTCCTCTTCTTTGTTATTTTTGTTTTCGTATTTCTTGCCACTTATTATTTTCCTGTTCCCATTAGTTGTTTTTCTATTGTTTTTTTTATTCGGTTTTCTTTTTATTTTATTCCGTTTTCTTTGTTTTTATCGACTTTGTGGTGTATTTATTTGTTTTTGTTAATTTCTTTATTTGTCAGTTTTACAATTATATTTATTACATTTGATACAAGTCTTCTCATAGGTCAGTCTCAGCTCAGGGTTGACCAATGAAAACGCTCCAATCAAATACTGTCGAAATAGGACCAATAAGGATGTTTGTTTATAACGTCAGCGTCACCTCGTACCAATGAGAATATTCGTTGTAAAGTACCACAGGGGAAAAGACCAATGAAAAGACTGTTTATTGAGTACTGTAAAAAATTAGACCAATGAAAACCCTCCTATAAAGACGAAGCCAATGAAATCGCTCCTATAAAAACAACCAATGAAAACACCAAATACTTTAACCAGGTAACCAATCAGAAAGGTGATTGTAAAAGCTAACGGGATGAGTTCACTTCACGTAACCAATATGGCTGTCAGCTGTAAACATATCTTGAAAACGTATTATTTTTTATGTATTTATTTTTTTTTTACAAACTAACAATACCTTTTCGACAACGGGGTCCAAGAGGGCTATATTTTTTTTTCTTCTCGTAATGGAGGAAAACCCATAATTTAACTCCTTATTCTCTTCTGCTCATTCATACGATATTAGTAATTACATGACTCTCTGGTCGTTAATGTAGGGTTAAATAGGGTGGAGCGGGGGGGGGGGAGACGTAAGGTTAAATGGGGTTAGATTAAACTACTTATTCTACTCGTAGTTATATGTACAGGTTAAGTTAGGTTTAATGAGTCTTGAGTAATATAGATGAAGGTAGAAGTTAATGTTAATGTAGAAGTTAATATGAGAATTAGTATTTGTGGGATTACCTGGAGATTATTTACCTTAGTATTGTCACCTGATGATTAATTACCCGATATGTTACCTAAGGGGGGTGGGGGTAGGTTAGGTTAGGTTAGGTTTGTATAAATCATAGATAATAGTCAAGGTGTTGCTTCGTGTAAACAAACTATCATTACCTTCCCTTGTCTCAGGTATGACTAATTAACTCCTCTGGGCATCACTTTATAGTTAGTAACGTCTTCTGAGTATTAAAACTAAGAGGCCCTCACAGACGTAAGTGTGTGTGTGTGTGTGTGAGTAAGTGTGTGTGTGTGTGTGTGTGTGTGTGAGAGTGAGTTACTCTTAAGGGCGTATCACATCACCTCGATACCTGGGAACCTCACCTTTATGTACCTGTTTTGATCTTGTCACCTCTTGATAATTTTTTTCATCAGGATTTCCCAGTTTTTATTTTATTTTTATTTTTATTTTTATTTTTATTTTATTAGTTCATTGACATTTATTAATATAGTTTAGGGGAAATTCAGTTAGTTATTAAAGATGGCCGCCACAAAGGTGAGTTGATTAGTGTGTGGAGCCAAAATAAAATAAAATCGTCACCTGTAATCGGGAAGGGCGGCGTTGACAGCGTGACCGATTTACTCCTGAAATCTGAAGTTCCCCCCCCCTCTCTCTCAAGATATTCGGAATTCTTAAAGCCATGTGAGGGAGAGAACTGTCCACACACACACACACACACACACACACACACACACTGTCGAAATAACCGTTGCTTAGAAAGTGGTTAATAAATTCGCCTCGTGGACTTAACAGTTTATAAAAGCAGAATCCACTAAACTTTTCCATTAAACTGGTCATACGATAAATAAACTAATATTTATTTACTTCAACTTATAATCACAACACCATTTCTCACCACCAAGAGTTTGTTAAGTCTCTGTGAGTCTTAATTACTAATGTTCTGAGTATTGTACATCACACCACGTGTCTTTTAAGTTCATCTCTGTGTTGGGGGTTATTGTTGGAGGTTGTTGTTGGAGGGTGTTGTTGGAGGTTGTTGTTGGAGGGTGTTGTTGGAGGTTGTTGTTGGAGGTTGTTGTTGGAGGTTGTTGTTGGAGGTTGTTGTTGGAGGTTGTTGTTGGAGGTTGTTGTTGGAGGTTGTGTTTGGAGGTTGTTGTTGGGAGGTTGTTGTTGGAGGTTGTGTTTGGAGGGTGTTGTTGGGAGGTGTTGGAGGTTGTTGTTGAGGTTGTTGTTGGAGGTTTGTGTTTGGAGGGTGTTGTTGGAGGGTTGTTGGAGGTTGTTGTTGGTGGAGTTGTTGTTGGAGGTTGTGTGGTTGGAGGTTGTTGTTGGAGGTTGTTGTTGAGGTTGTTGTTGTTTGGAGTTGTTGTTGGAGGTTGTGGTTGGGGTTGTTGTTGGAGGTTGTTGTTGGAGGTGTTGTTGGAGGTTGTTGTTGGAGGTTGTTGTTGGAGGTTGTTGTTGGAGGTTGTTGTTGGAGGTTGTTGTTGGAGGTTGTTGTTGGAGGTTGTTGCTAGAGGTTGTTGCTAGAGGTTACTGTTGGATATTATTGTTGAAGGTTACTGTTGGAGGGTACTTTTTGAAGTTACTGTTTGAGATTACTGCTGGAGATTGTTGTTGGAGGATACTGTTGGTAATTACTGTTGGATATTACTGTTGGTGATTATTGTTGGAGATCACTGTTGGAGATCACTGTTGGAGGTGAACACGTTCGTCATCTCGCCACACACCAAGTAGACCAAGAAGCCGAGCAACAATTTCACGTGTTACAAATTTTTACAGCTTCGCGTGGCCAAAAATTGCTAATCCAGTTTCTCGCAAATCAAGTTCTTTCGTCTCTATGCATTTTTCCACCGTATGGTTATGAATATTAAAATGCAGTCAACGGAACAATTTCGCAATGCATTAGTGAGCAGGAGGAGTTTGGGAGTGACCCGCCCACACGCCCACACCAAGCGCCCATGTCAGCCACCACTACCCTCCTCCCACATCTATTAAACTGTGATAAATTCCTTTTTTTTTTCTTCTTCTGGATATTATCACAAACGTCCTCACAACTTGCATTATACAACTTGTTTTTCTTCATCCTCTTAACTATTTAATGTAGTCATTTCAACTAGACAGTCTAAAAACATTCGTGTTAATAATATTTCTTTGGAGTTATATTTCATCTTTAAATGTGTTCTCGATCTAATAAGAATACGGGGCGGAAGATTTAAAGAGGCCATAAGAACGTATGTTGACGACTTTCTCATTAACACTGAGTTGAAGATTAGATCAGGAGTCCCCAGCCTGTGAGCGTTAACAAAAGTCGACCTCCTCCTTCACACTACCCAACACTCTCGACCATCTGGTTAAATTAGGCATAGCTCTATATTGCCACCGGAGGATTATCACGGCCAAATATCTCCCGCAGCATTTAAACAAGAGGATTACGTTTTAAATGCCTTAAGTAATGGCTTGACCTTTTGGCATTTAAGACACAAGGTCACCTCATTTCAGAAAGGGACGAGGAAATGACCAGGTACAGAGACCAATTTGATATAAAGGTCAAGTCTGAGGATCACTCGGGGTCAGTCAGCGGCTTGAGGGTGAGCTGTGAGGGATGGAACGGCCAAGTCACAGCAAGTGTCCATCAATCATCAGCTGGAGACGAGTAGGAGAGGAACATGGAACTTGGATAAGACTTCACTTAGTGTAGTCGAGGAGGTGGTGGCGGTGGTAGTTGTTGGTCGTCTTAAGTGGTTGTGGTTGTGTAAGTGGTTGTTGTGGTTGTGTAAGTGGTTGTGGTTGTGTAAGTGGTGTGATTGGTCGTGTTAGTTCTCCTTCCTTCCTCCCTCCTTCTTCCTCCCTCCTCTTCTTTCCCCCTTCCCATCTTTCTTCTCTCTCCCTAACCCCCCTCCCACATCATCCTTCCCCCATCTCTCCATTCCCCCCTCCCCAACCCTCCTTCCCCCTCCCCATCCTCCTTCCCTCTCCCGTTCTCCCCTCCTTTTCTCCCCTTCTCCCCTCCTTTCCTCCCATTCATTCTCCCACTTATCCTTCCCACCGCTCCTCTCCTAACATCCCTTCCTCTCCTCCTCCTGTGCCGCTGCCCCTCCTCCTCCTCCTCCTCCTCCTCCTCTTCGTCGTCTTTCAGGGACGAGGGTCACACAGCTGCAAAGAACATTAATGTTGGGCTTTCTCTCTCTCTCTCTCTCCTAGTGTATTGCTCACGCTGTTTATGCAAATGAATCGATCCTAATCAGAGGGTGTGGGAAACAACGGTGAAAAATAAGACAAATGAAAAGTTGTGGTTTTATACTAGTGACCTGTTTCTCGTTTTGTTGTTTTCGTCTCCCTTTTCTCCTTTTTATTCTTCTCTTCCTTCTTTTTCATCTTTCTCTTCTTCTTTTTCTTCCTCCTTCTCCCCCTTTCTCATGTTTCCCTTCTTTCTGTTCGTCCTCTATAATTTTCTTCTTTTAGATCCTCCTCCTCCTCCTCGTCTTCCTTATCTTCTGTCTCCTCCTTCTTTTCTTCCTCCTCCTCCTCTTCTTTCTCCTTCTCTCCCTTTCTCATCCTTCTCTTCTCCTTTCTTTTCTTCCTTTTCATTTTCTTCTTTTATATCTTCCTCCTCCTTCTATTCTTCCTTATTTTCTTCCCTTTCCTTTATTTTTCCTTCTCCTTCCCTTTCTCCCCTTTTCTCATCCTTCCCATCTCCTTCTCTTCTTCCTCTTCCTTCTTTTCACCCTCCTCAATTTCATTCTATTTCTGCTTCTTTTCATCATCATTCCGTTTGTCATCCTCTTCCTCCTATTCTTGTTTACACCCTTTTCCTCATTATCACCCTTCTCCTCCTCCTCCTCTTCATCATCTTGTGCTCTTAGTCCCTTTTCTTTCATCTCCTTCTCTTATTCTTCTCCTTCCCATTTCCTTTTCCCTCTCTTTTCTCTCCTCCTTCTCCTCCCTTTTCTTTCTTTTCCCTCTCTTATCATCCTCCTCCTCCTGCTTCCCACATTCTCTCTCTCTCTCTCTCTCTCTCTCTCTCTCCTTAACACATCAGAAGTATAATTGAGAAAAATATTGGAAAGAAGTAATAGAACAACGCTGTTAGAGAGAGAGAGAGAGAGAGAGAGAGAGAGAGAGAGATAATCGTATAAATCAACTAAATACTGTAATAATATCTCAAAACTAACACTACACCATTTGAAACACACACACTCTGGTATTTCTTCAATGTCAGCAACACTAAGACGAAGACGTGATTAAGGCGACATTCAGGTTGGCATTGTTGTGGGGACTCGCCTCTATAGACCTCACCTACGCTAAGTCTTGCCTCTGCTGTATTCTGGCGGGCAATGTTTTGGTGGAGGGAGGTGGTGGTGTGGGGTAATAGGCTATAACATCAGTAAACATACAAGTCGTGATGAGGGAGGGAGGGGGTCCTTAATAGGAAGTAATATATTGAATAATCAGAAGAGAAAATTAAAACGTGTGTGTGTGTGTGTGTGTGTGTGTGTGTGTGTGTGTGTGTGTGTGTGTGTGTGTGTGTGTGTGTGTGTGTGTGTGTGTGTAAACGTTTACTTTCACTGTTCTATCATTGTCTTGTTCCATTGTTTATAAAATCTGATGGTAACTTTAGCCCTCCCTAGTCACCCTCACGACCCGACCCTCCTGACACACTTACACTTAGGTATACGCACAGACAGATACACTTACAGGTAGATATATGGACAAACAGATACACGTACATATAGGTATACATAGATATACATACAGGTAGATTATATATACAGGTAAATGCACACATACATATACAGGTACAAGCACATATTACAGGTATACATAACAGATTTCAAAATAACAAATGCTTATCACTGTACACACTCAGCCATGCCATCTTGTACACTATGACTACCCTGTGAGTATAACGGGGCGTGCCAGCAGTGTTGTTGCCTCACGGGGGAAAAGAGTGAAAACAAGATGGGGGTCCACAGCCAGAGGGGGAGCTGACGGAGTGAGCGGAACAAATGACCCGCGACATGCGCAGGTCACAGGTCAGCCAGGTAGGTGAAGGGGGGGGAGAGAAGGGAAGGAACGTAAGAAGGGAGAGAGGGGGAAAAAGGAATGAATGAGGGAGGGAGAGAAGAAAAGGAATGAATGAATGAGGGAGAGAAGGAAGGGAAGGAAGAAGGGTGAGTAAGGCAAGAAAAGAGGAAGGAAGGAAGGAAGGAAGGAAGGAAGGAGGCTTTAATAGTGGAGAGGTTTATTAAAATGTTCTCAGCCGTAAAAGAGAAGCAGCTCGTTCTTATTTGTGACTCTTAAGATCATTCCCACTAGTAATATTAACACAAGATAAATAATGATAGGTGGCGATAGTAGTGAGGATGATGGAGGGGGCATGATTGGGAGAACAGTAAAGGTGAAAATAACGAAATGGTTATGAATGATATGATGTTTTTATAGTGATAGTGATGATGATGGTGATGGTGATGATGATGATGATGATGATGGTGGTGATGGTGATGATGATGGTGATGATGATGATCGTGAGTTAAGATTGAAAATTAATGAAAAAAAAATACACGAATGAAATATGAATTTTTTCACTATATCAAACGAATCACGAGACCTGTGCATATAAATCAATTGATATATTTAAGAAAAAAAAAATATTGATCTTAATATAAAATTGAGGATTCTTAACCAATAAAAAAAATAAAATTCTCCTAAAAAACAAAATCTTAATAATACTCAAATGACCTAAAAAAATTCTTTAAGCCATTGTAAACATTAGGCTACCTGATAAATATGTCTCAGGTGTGTTTAATTAGCCTTCTAAAACATCTCGTAGGACACCTGGGATATATACAAGTGATTCTAAGGAGGGTGAGGCAGGACCCTTAAGATAACATCAGTACTAGTTTGTTGCACTGTGAGAGAGAGAGAGAGAGAGAGAGAGAGAGAGAGAGAGAGCAACCAATAATAAACCTTATAGAGGAAAGTAAAAGCCGAGTGTTTTGTTCATATTGTATATTTTCTTGATAAAATTATAAAATACAAAAGTTTGGATATTTTTTAGGTCTATTTTATGTATTTCTTCGATAAATATAAAACCGACGTCACACAGACACACCTTATGGTAAATGCTACGACGCTTTAGCATACAAGTGGCGTTCATTCTTGTTGTTATTGTGGGTTAATTTTTAAAGGAGTCAAATGCTACGAAAAATTATATAATCAGTTTATATTTTACCTGACAATACTTATTTTACCTGATTACTTATTTTACCTGACAATACTTATTTTACCTGATTACTTATTTTACCTGTCAATACTTATTTTACCTGATTACTTATTTTACCTGATTATTTATTTTACCTGATTACTTATTTTACCTAATTACTTATTTTACCTGTCAGCACTTATTTTACCTGATTACTTATTTTACCTGGCAATACTTATTTTACCTGATTACTTATTTTACCTGATTACTTATTTTACCTGTCAATACTTATTTTACCTGATTACTTATTTTACCTGATTATTTATTTTACCTGATTACTTATTTTACCTAATTACTTATTTTACCTGTCAGCACTTATTTTACCTGATTACTTATTTTACCTGGCAATACTTATTTTACCTGATTACTTATTTTACCTGATTACTTATTTTACCCTCAGTGGACACCTGTTTATGGAAATATATCTCATAACGGTTCCCATAAATTAGTGTAATCGTGTTTGTTTGTTTTTCTAATTCAATGGGCCAATTGTCACGTGAAATTCCTATACAGATTACTGAAGTCCTACCATATCCTTCCATTATATTTGACCAGATGAAGGAAACCCTACCATATCCTTCCTTTATATTTCACCAGATGAAGGAAATCCTACCATATCCTTCCTTTACATTTGACCAGATGAAGGAAATCCTACCATATCCTTCTATTACATTTAATCAGATGAAGGAATCCTACCATATCCTTGTATAACCAAACTGGACTTAGTGTACCATAGACAGCCGTCTCTTGACAACATATACAACCTGATGTAAACAACTGTGATGTTACGTGCTCCTTTATTGACCTCACAGGGGTCAAAGGTCAATTATAACAGCCGGATTTATGGTTTACGAAATGAGTTGGGTGAGGAGGAGGAGCATATTGCATTCACCCGTGTGTGTGTGTGTGTTGGTAACTGTACTTTTTATTTAATTTATTTATTTATTTATTCATTTATTTGTTTGTTTGTTTGCTTGTTTGTTTGTTTGAAGGGTAATAGCCAAAAAGTGATTATATTATTTGGTTATAAGTTGTTGTTCTTATAATAATATAGATATAACAAAGAACAACTATATCATTAATTACTATACTTACACAGGAACTCTTAGACCACCTTATACGATATAGTTTCACACCTATATCATCCTATATCACTGGAGGTATAGCGAGGAGACTAATATAGGTAGTTATTGTAAGTACATAGGGACCTTTCGATCACCTTGTGTGTGTGTGGCTGGAGCAAGGAACACGATTGGTCAGGTTATCTGTTCCTGAGGTAGAACTTATCTGTACTGTCAGTTAGGTTGATAAATGTTGTGTATCAGGTTAATGTTTGTTGGGGGTAAGGTTTGTTGGGGGTAAGGTTTGTTGTTTGTTGGGGGTAAGGTTTGTTGTGGGGTAAGGTTTGTTGTTTGTTGGGGGTAATGTTTGTTGTTTGTTGGGGGTAAGGTTTGTTGTTTGTTGGGGGTAAGGTTTGTGTTTGTTGGGGGTTTGTTGGGGGTAAGGTTTGTTGTTTGTTGGGGGGTAGGTTTGTTGTTTGTTGGGGTGGAGTTTTTGGGGGGTAGGTTTGTTGGGGGGTAGGTTTGTTGTTTGTTAGGGGGTAGGTTTGTTGTTTGTTGGGGGGGTGGGTTTTGTTTGTTGGGGTAAGGTTTGTTGGGGGTAGGTTTGTTGGGGGTAAGGTTTGTTGGGGGTAAGGTTTGTTGTTTGTTAGGGGTAAGGTTTGTTGTTTGTTGGGGGTAAGTTTGTTGTTTGTTGGGGGGTAAGGTTTGTTGTTTGTTGGGGGTAAGGTTTGTTTGTTTGTTGGGGGGTAGGTTTGTTGTTTGTTGGGGGTAAGGTTGTTGTTTGTTGGGGGGTAGGTTTGTTGTTTGTTGGGGTAAGGTTTGTTGTTTGTTGGGGGGTAGGTTTGTTGTGGGGTGGTTTGTTGGGAGTGGAGTTTGTTGTTTGTTGGGGGTAAGGTTTGTTGGGGGTAGGTTTGTTGTTTGTTGGGGGTAGGTTTGTTGTTTGTTGGGGAGTAGGTTTGTTGTTTGTTGGGGGTAGGTTTGTTATTTGTTGGGGTAAGGTTTGTTGTTTGTTGGGGGTGAGGTTTGTTGTTTGTTGGGGTGAGGTTTGTTGTTTGTTTGGGGGTGGTTTGTTGTTTGTTGGGGGGTGAGGTTTGTTGTTTGTTGGGGGTGAGGTTTGTTGTTTGTTGGGGGTAGGTTTGTTGTTTGTTGGGGAGTAGGTTTGTTGTTGTTGGGGGTAAGGTTTGTTGTTTGTTGGGGGTAAGGTTTTTGTTTGTTGGGGGTAGGTTTGTTGGGGGTAGGTTTGTTGGGGGTAGGTTTGTTGGGGGTAGGAGTTTGTTGTTTGTTGGGGGTAAGGTTTGTTGTTTGTTGGGGGGTAGGTTTGTTGTTTGTTGTTGGGGGTAGGTTTGTTGTTTGTTGGGGGTAGGTTTGTTGTTTGTTGGGGTAGGTTTGTTGTTTGTTGGGGGTAAGGTTTGTTGTTTGTTGGGGGTGGGTTTGTTGTTTGTTGGGGGTAGGTTTGTTGTTTGTTGGGGGTAAGGTTGTTGTGGGGTAAGGTTTGTTGGGGGGGTAGGTTTGTTGTTTGTTGAAGGGGAGTAAGGGTTTGTTGGGGTAAGGTTTGTTGTTTGTTGGGGGTAAGGTTTGTTCTGTTGGGGGTAAGGCTTGTTGTTGTTTGGGGTAAGGTGTTGTTTGTTGGGGTAAGGTGTTGTTGTTGGGGGCAAGGTCTTTGTTGTGGGGAAGGTTTGTTGGGTGGTTGTTGGGGGTGTTTTGTGTTGGGGGAAGGTTTGTTGGGGGTAGGTTTGTTGTTTGTTGGGGAAGGTTTGTTGTTTGTTGGGTAGGTTTGTTGTTTGTTGGGGGTAAGGTTTTGTTGTTTGTTGGGGGTAAGGTTTGTTGTTTGTTGGAGGGGGTGGGTTTGTTGTTTGTTGGGGGTGAGGTTTGTTGTTTGTTGGGGGTAAGGTTTGTTGTTTGTTTGGGGTAAGGTTTGTTGTTTGTTGGGGTGAGGTTTGTTGTTTGTTGGGGTGAGGTTTGTTGTTTGTTGGGGGGTGAGGTTTGTTGTTTGTTGGGGGTAAGGTTGTTGTTTGTTGGGGGTAAGGTTTGTTGTTGGGGGGTGAGGTTTGTTGTTTGTTGGGGGTAAGGTTTGTTGTTTGTTGGGGGTAAGGTTTGTTGTTTGTTGGGGGTAAGGTTTGTTGTTTGTTGGGGGTAAGGTTTGTTGTTTGTTGGGGGGTAAGGTTTGTTGTTTGTTGGGGGGGTAAGGTTTGTTGTTTGTTGGGGGTAAGGTTTGTTGTTTGTTGGGGGTAAGGTTTGTTGTTTGTTGGGGGGTAAGGTTTGTTGTTTGTTGGGGATAAGGTTTGTTGTTTGTTGGGGGTAAGGTTTGTTGTTTGTTGGGGTAAGGTTTGTTGTTTGTTGGGGGTAGGTTTGTTGTTTGTTGGGGTAAGGTTGTTGTTTGTTGGGGTAAGGTTTGTTGTTTGTTGGGGGTAAGGTTTGTTGTTTGTTGGGGGTAAGGTTTGTTGTTTGTTGGGGGGTAGGTTTGTTGGGGTAGGTTTGTTGTTTGTTGGGGGGTAAGGTTTGTTGTTTGTTGGGGGGTAAGGTTTGTTGTTTGTTAGGGGTAAGGTTTGTTTGTTGTTTGTTGGGGTAAGGTTTGTTGTTTGTTAGGGTAAGGTTTGTTGTTTGTTGGGGTAAGGTTTGTTGTTTGTTGGGGTAGGTTTGTTGTTTGTTGGGGGATAAGGTTTGTTGTTTGTTGGGGTAAGGTTTGTTGTTTGTTGAAGGGGGTTTGTTGTTTGTTGGGGGTAAGGTTTGTTGTTTGTTGAGGGGTAAGGTTTGTTGTCTTGGAGGGGTAAGGTTTGTTGTTTGTTGGGGGTGAGGTTTGTTGTTTGTTGGGGGTAAGGTTTGTTGTTTGTTTGGGGTAAGGTTTGTTGTTTGTTGGGGGTGAGGTTTGTTGTTTGTTGGGGGTGAGGTTTGTTGTTTGTTGGGGGTGAGGTTTGTTGTTTGTTGGGGGGCAAGGCTTGTTTGTTTGTGGGGCAAGGTCTGTTGTCTGTTGGGGGTGAGGCCTGTTGTCTGTCAGCAAGGCCTTGTTGTCTGTCGGGAGGGCAAGGCCTGTTGTCTGTCAGGGGCTGGCCTGGTTGCCTGTCAGTCATGTTTGCTTCGTCTGTCAGGCAAAGGCCTGGTTGTCTGTCGAGGGCAAGGCCTGGTTGTCTGTCAAAGCAAGGCCTGTTGTCTGTCGTGCGGGCCTACGTCTGTCGTGCGTCTGTCTGTCGGGGAAGGCCTGTCTGTCGGGGCAAAGCCTGTTGCCTGTCAAAAGGCCTGTTGTCTGTCAGGCAAGGCCTGTTGCCTGTCAAGGCCTGTTGCCTGTCGCAAGGCCTGTTGCCTGTCAGAAGGCCTGTTGCCGTGTGCAAGGCCTGGTTGTCTGTCAGGCAAGGCCTGTTGTCTGTCGGAGGGGTAGGTTTGTTGTTTGTTGGGGATAAGGTTTGTTGTTTGTTGGGGGGTAAGGTTTGTTGTTTGTTGGGGGTAAGGTTTGTTGTTTGTTGGGTAAGGTTTGTTGTTTGTTGGGGGTAAGGTTTGGTGTTTGTTGGGGGTAAGGTTTGTTGTTGTTGGGGGATAAGGTTTGTTGTTTGTTGGGGGATAAGGTTTGTTGTTTGTTGGGGGTAAGGTTTGTTGTTTGTTGGAGGTAAGGTTTGTTGTTTGTTGAGGGGGGTAGGTTTGTTGTGTTGGAGGGTAGGTTTGTTTGTTGGGGGTAAGGTTTGTTGTTTGTTGGGGGAAGTTTTGTTGTTTGTTGGGGGGTAGGTTTGTTGTTTGTTGGGGGTAGGTTTGTTGTTTGTTGGGGGTTTGGTTTGTTGGGGGGTTGTTTTGTGTTTGTGTGGGTTTGTTTTGTTGGGGATAAGGTTTGTTGTTTGTTGGGGTGTTTGTTGTTGGGGGTAGGTTTGTTGTTTGTTGGGGTAGTTGGGTAGGTTTGTTGTTTGGAGTTTTTTTGTTGGGGGGTAAGGTTTGTTGTTTGAAATAGAAATGTTTTGTGAGTTAATGGTTTTTAGATGATTTGATTAGGTTTAACTTGTTTTATTATTATTTGTTTTAATTTGTTGTTGTTATTATTATTATGTATTTATTCTCTCTCTCTCTCTCCCTATAGTTACTCAATTACATTTCTCTTTAAATAATCTCCCCAAAATAAGACTTTAAGTTTAATAAGGTTTAGGTAATATAATATCCTTTAAAGGGAAAAGTTTGAAAAATAACTGAAATTTTCTGGGTAAAATTATACAATATATATTAATTTCTTGTGAGAAAACTTGAAGAAGAAAAATTTCCAACAAATTATCAATAATCCCACAGTAAAAATAATCAAGAAAATACAATAACGTTCTCGGGGAAGTTATACAATATATATATATAATAATTTCTAGATTGAAAAAAAAAGTGAAAGTACTAAAATCTCTTAGAAAGTTTAGAAAGTTGTTGTGTTTTTTTATAATCAGTTGCGAAATCCACACTCTGGAATATCACGACTAGGCAACTCACCCTCACACACACACACACACACACACCCATCGTCAGCTGACTAACAAAAACAATGGGGGTGTCAGCTGTCTGGGGTCAAGGGGCACGTTAATAGTGTGTGTGTGTGTGTGTGTGTGTGTGTGTGTGTGTGTGTGTGTCAGTGAATGTAGTTTTTTGTATATGTAGTGAATGTGTGTGCAGTTTGTTTGTGTTCAAGTGAATGTGTACGTGGTCGTTTGCGTGTAAGTGTCTGTCTGTCTGTCTGTCTGTCTGTCTGTCTGTCTGTCTGTCTGTCTGTCTGTCTGTCTGTCTGCCTGTCTGTCTGTCTCCCTAAGCTCCAATATCCTTAGTTTCTCTCTAAACATTCCCTAACATAGAACAAAACTAACATCACACACACCTGTAAACATTTTAGCAACACAAATCATTACCTGTACAGCAAAACGAGTCGCTAATTTATACACCTGAAGTGATACATGGATACACGATTTATGATGTATCACTGGTCCTTATGCATGTATTACAGTGTAGTAAGAGAAATTAATCAAGAACAGGTAGGTAGAATAAGTATACAAGGTGAAGTCTCAGGTGGGTTTATTAGTTTACCTGGATGCTTTACCTGGATGGTGTACCTGGATGCTTTACCTGGATGGTGTACCTGGATGCTTTACCTGGATGGTGTACCTGGATGTTTTATCTGGTTGGTTTATCTGGATGCTTTACCTGGTTGGTTTATCTGGATGCTTTACCTGGTTGGTTTATCTGGATGCTTTACCTGGATGGTGTACCTGGATGCTTTACCTGGATGGTGTACCTGGATGCTTTACCTGGATGGTGTCCTGGATGCTTTATGTGGTGTACCTGGATGTTTTATCTGGTTGGTTTATCTGGATGCTTTACCTGGTTGGTTTATCTGGATGCTTTACCTGGTTGGTTTTCTGGTTCATAGGATTCTTTAGTTACTAGTTTATATCGTGTTGTTCTTTTTTCTTGCGCCTCTCCCCATCACTTCTCCCCCATTACTTCTCCCATCACCTCTTCCCCATCACCTCTTCCCCATCACTTCTACCCATCACCTCTTCCGCATCACCTCTTCCCATCACCTCTTCCCATCATCCTCCCCATCCTTTTCCCATCCTCTTCCCCATCACTTCTCCATCACTTCTTCCCCATCATTTCTCCCCATCTTCTCCCCATTACTTCTCCCCATCTCCTCTTCCCCATCCTTCTCCCCATCACTTCTTCCCATCATTTCTCCCCATCACTTCTCCCCATTACTTCTCCCATCCTCTTCCCCATCACCTCTTCCCATCACCCCCATCACTTCTCCCCATCACTTCTCCCCATCACTTCTCCCCATCACCTCTTCCCCATCACTTCTCCCCATCACTTCTTCCCCATCATTTCTCCCATCCTTCTCCCCCATTAGTTCTCCCCATCACCTCTTCCCCATCACTTCTCCCCAATCACCTTCCCCATCTTTCCCCCATCACTTCTCCCCATTACTTCTCCCATCCTCTTCCCCATCACTTCTCCCCATCACCTCTTCCCATCATCTCCCTTCATTGTCTATTATAGTCTCAGCACCCATTAACCTCCATTATATTTAAGTTGCCTCCTTTACCATTGCTTTAAATGACCCGTGTCGTGTGGTAAAGAAATCACATCCATCAAGTTTAAATGGAGACGAGAGAACTCGAAATCACACAGTAATTTGGGGTTAATTTATGATGGTATTTCTGACGCCTATGATTGTTTTACCTGAGTGAATGAGGGTGGACAGGTAGTTAATTAAGTTGCGAAATCGTAACAAATAGGTTGATCTCTTTAGTGGGTTTCTAGTGATAGTTATTTAAACTCTCTCTCTCTCTCTCTCCTATTCCTCCACCCCACCATCTCCCCAACTCCACCTTCTCCCCACCCCCACCCTTCTCCCCACTATCTCCTCCCCAAGTAAAAGACACACTGAAAGGTAGTATTAGTGTCGTCATTATGGGTGGGACCAATCAGTGAACGCAAGATGGGGATGTACCAATCAGCGTGAGGATCCAATAACTGACGTCATGGTGGGGCAAGACCAATTGGCTGCGGACTCACAAACTAACGTCATGGATAAGAGAACCAATCAGCGCACGAGACCACAAACTGACGTCATGACCAATCAGAGCACTGTCCTGAAGTTACGTCATGGTGAGTTGAAAGCAATCAGCGCACGGGCCCACTTATTGACGTCATGGTGGACGAGAACCAATCAGTGCGTCAAGCCCAGTCCATTACCCTGGCGACGTCACTCACCTGGTCGACCCACACACACGAGACCCACTAATTACTACTTACCTGACCCTGATTAGCACTAAATAACGCAGGTGTGGGGGAGGGGGTGATTATGAGGCCTACCTGGTGGTGAGGGAAGAAGGAGGAGGGATGGTGGAGGAAGAGGAGGAGGAGGAGGATAAGAAACAGGAGAGGCCAGACATAAGTGAGAGGAGGAGAAACAGGGGATGGGAGAAGAGGAAGGTGGGACAGGCAGACGAGAGTGAAATGAACGGATTACACACACACACACACACACACACACACACACACACACACACACACACACACACACACACAGGTAAATATACACACAGATACACATTTCCTCTCCCCCCCATCTTTTCCCTCGCCTTCTCTCTAACCTTCTCCCCCTCCCTACCTGTCTCCCTTGCCTTCCCCTACTTGTCTCCTTGCCCTTCCCCTACTTGTCTCCTTGCCCCCCTCCCCTGTCTCCCTTGCCCCTCCCCTACCTGTCTCCTTGCCCCCTCCCTACCTGTCTCCTTGCCCCCTCCCCTACCTGTCTCCCTTGCCCCCCTTCCCTATCTGTCTCCTTGCCCCTCCCTTACTTGTCTCCTTGCTCCTCTCCCCTATCTTTCCTTGCCCTTTGCCTCTCATTCTCTCCCTGCCTTCCACTTGCCCTCTCCCTACCTCCCCTACCTCTTTCTTACCCCCTCTTGCCCATTGCCCTCCTACCTCTTCTCCCTCTCCACCTTTCTCCCCTCCCTTCTCCCCCCTCTTCCTGTCCTCTGCCCCTCTTCCCTGTCCCTGCCCCTTTTTCTTGCCCCCTGCCCCTCTTCTGTCCCCTGCCCCTTTTCCTGCCCCTGCCCTCTTTCTGCCCCCCGCCCTCTTCCCTGTCCCCTGCCCTCTTCCTGCCCCTGCCTCTTCCTGTCCCCTGCCCTTTTCTTGCCCCCTGCCCCTCTTCCTGTCCCTCCTTCCCTGCCCCTGCCCCTCTTCTTGCCCCCCCCCCCTCTTCCTGTCCCTGCCCCTCTTCCCCCCCCCCTCTTCCTGCCCCCTGCCCTCTTCCTGCCCCCTGCCCCTCTTCCTGCCCCTGCCCGCACTGCCCTCTACCCCTCTTACCCTCTTCTTGTCCCTGCCCCTTTTCCTGCCCCCTCCCTCTGCCCCCCCCCGCCCTCTTCCTCCTGCCCTCTTCCTGCCCCTGTCCCCTCTTCCTGCCCCTGCTCTCCCCTCCCCCTGCAACATTCCGTACGCTCAGTATCTGGAGGTATCGAGACATATCTCTTCCACTTCTCCTGTGACCCCACCTCCTCTCCCCACCCCCTCCTACCCTCTCCCCCTCCTATCCCTCCTCCCCCCTCCCTACCCCTCCTCCCCCCTCCTACCCCTCACTCCCCACCTCTCCCTACCCCTCCTCCCCTCCCTCCCCTCCCTACCCCTCCCCTCCCCCCTCCTCCCCCCTCCCTACCCTCACTCCACCCTTCTACCCTCACTCCCCCTCCTACCTCACCCCCTCTCCCCACCCCCTAATCCTTCCTCCCACTTCTCTTTCTTTTTGTAGAAAGAAGAATAAGTGGAGGAAAAAGTCAAAGATGTGTCCATCCTTCTTCTCCTCCATCTCCCCCTCCACTCCCCTCTCCCCTCTCCTCCTCCTCCATCCCTCCTCCTCCCTCCCCACCCCTCACTCCTCCCTCCCCACCCCCTACTTATTCTGCTTGTCTGTTTGCCTGTCTAATTAGAGGTTCTGTTCTGTTTTTTCTGTAGTTGCTTGCTCTCTCTCTCTCTCTCTCTCTCTCTCTCTCTCTCTCTCACTCTTTCCTTATAAAAGACCATCGGTAAAAACACAAACCATGGAATACTTTTAAAGGCTTTTTCTGTATTAATCCTCAGAGTCGCCACAAAGGACCAACTCAACGTTCCACAGGTTATATATATATATATATCTAAACCTGTTCTTGATCTTATGTCTCTCAATAAAATTTCTCCCTCGAACCTGATTTTTAAATTCGTATTTTCTTTTTTTTTCGTGTAAGGATATTTTTTTTTTAATGCGTTTCGTTTAGTCTCCCAGATAGTGTTTTTGTTATTTTTTCGTCAGGGTGGATATGCATGGTGTTTATGTGTGGTTATTCTTAAGTAAAACAAAATATGGAAATTCAAGGTTTGATTTTGTCTTTTGGTGAGATAAATAGTATTGGAACTTTAATGGGGCTGTCCAGTTGATTTGAGATCATTTGTGGGCGATATGTATGTCTTGCAATTTTGATTTATGTAAATTTATCTCATTAAATATGCAAGATAAAGAATGGACGAAGCATACATGAAATTATAGGAGAGAAATAAGTTTAAAATCCACTTCTTTTAACTTGAGTAGCCAGCCTTCAGGTGAACTCTATCCAGGTAACTCCCAATTAAAGATACGTGTTCAGTTTACCTTGTTTCTTCATTTGACGTTTCTAGAGAAATTTGGTCTTCAGGAATCGTCATTTATTATTATTATTATTATTATTATTATTATTATTATTATTATTATTATTATTATTATTATTATTATTATTATTATTACTAGGTTGAAGGTCTTGTTTTGTTTACTTAATGGTGTGACAGCCAGGTGAATGAAGGGCCTGTGGTTAGTGTAGCTGAGGACCTGCCTGTAGGTGATCCTCGACTGACTGAAGTATTACCGAGCAGACGGGAGGAAGGGGGGGGGGGAGTTACCTGAGAGGGTTAATATAATTTTCTTCAGGTGTTTATTAAGGAATATCAAGTACAGATTAAGCTAGGGTGTCTAATCTTCAGGTGAACATTTTAATCAGCGTAGACGAAGATCTGGAATAAAACAAGACAAAGGAATGTGTAACTCTATTTAACGGACGACATAGAGATGAAAGTCCGTTATATCAAGGGTCCGTTATATATGAAACCCTCCTCTAACGGATTATATGGGGAGAGAAGTCCGTTATATGGAGGTTTCACTGTAATTTGGTACGTGTCACTGGTCATGGGTTTAGTGTGACCAATTTCTCTTGCCTCTCTCTCTCTCTCTCTCTCTCTCTCTCTCTCTCTCTTTCTTTCTCTCTCTCTCTCTTTTCACAATTCGTTTTTCTGTTTTCACACTTGTGTTTTTATCTCCCTGGGAATTAGAGTTTTCTTTCTTTCATTCTTTCTTTCTTTTTTTCGTGTTATCGTCTTTTTTCTCTTTATTATTTCTTCTGTTTTCATTTTTTCTTTGGGGTTTTCTTCTTCTCTATCTTTATTCTTCTTTATGTCTGTCTACGTATTCTTCCTTTTCTGAGGTTTCTTTCTCCATCTATTTCTCTATTTCCTTCTCACTACTCACCCTACCTCTCCCTCTGTCTCTCTCACTTCTCACCCTACCTCTCCCTCTGTCTCTCTCACTACTCACCCTACCTCTCCCTCTGTCTCTCTCACTTCTCACCCTACCTCTCCCTCTGTCTCTCCTCCTCCCACCCCTACCTCCCCTCCCCTCTCTCCACTACTTCCCCTACCTCCCCTCCCCTCTCTCTACTTCCTTACCTCCCCTCCCCTCTCTCCTCCTTACCTACCTCTCTCACACTGATGTATGTAAGGATAGGAACCCCATACATCATTCCCCGTAGGAGTGTCACCGCCCTTCAGACAAGCCCTTAGGACCCCTATAGCAGCCTTCCACCCCTTTCCTTCTCCTCCTACGCCTTCCTTCTCCTCCTCCTTCCCTTCCCCTTGTCCATCACCACCTCCTCTTCCTCTCTGCTTCTCCCCCCTTCCTCCTCCACCACCACTCTCTCCTTTCCCCCTTCATTTTCTCCACCACCGCCACCTCCTCCCTGCTGCTGACGGTGGCCTGTGTCTGACCTCTCAAGGGATGGAGGTAAGGGGGTCGATCTTGTGATATCAGGGGGAAGGGGGAAGGGGGAGGGGGAAGGGGGAGGGGGAAGCTTGTCAGATGATGAGGTGTGCCCCGGGAGTATCGTATATACTAGGGGGAGGTCCCTGGTGGTGCTGATAGTGTCACCCTGAATTGTGGAGAGGGAGAGAAGGGATGGAAGGAGAAAGGGAGGGAAAGTAAGATGGGTGGAGGGGAAGTTCATAAGGAAGAGGGGGAAAAGAGGTGGAAGTTAAGGGGGGGGGGGTAAGGGGTGGAGAATATGAAGGGAGGGAAGAGAGAGAAGGGAACACCTCCATTGATGTCCCTTTGGTGAAAGTTTTATGATGATGATGATGATAATGATGATGATGATGACGTATTATTATCATTATCATTATCATTATTATTATCATTATCATTATCATTATCATTATTATTATTATTATCATTATCATTATCATTATCATTATTATTATCATTATCATAATCATTATTATTATCATTATCATTATCATTATCATTATTATTATTATTTTTATTATTATTATATTATTATTATTATTATGTTGTTGGGTAGATATTGTTTAATTTTAGTAAGTTCTTTAGTGTTGTGTTTCTTTCATAAAACAACAAAAACACAATAAGCACAAACTACAAACACAGTTCAAACTTCCATTACAAACACAGTTAAGCACAAACTAAAACAGTTAAAGCACCATTACAAAAAAGACACAATAAGCTAAACTACAAACACAGTTCATTTAAACACAAAACACAATTCACTTCCTTCACAAAACACAATTCACTTCCTTCACAAAACACAATTCACTTCCTTCACAAAACACAATTCACTTCCTTCACAAAACACAATTCACTTCCTTCACAAAACACAACCCACTTCCTTCACAAAACACAACCCACTTCCTTCACAAAACACAACCCACTTCCTTCACAAAACACAATTCACTTCCTTCACAATTCACTTCCTTCACAAAACACAACCCACTTCCTTCACAAAACACAATTCACTTCCTTCACAAAACACAACCCACTTCCTTCACAAAACACAATTCACTTCCTTCACAAAACACAATTCACTTCCTTCACAAAACACAACCCACTTCCTTCACAAAACACAATTCACTTCCTTCACAAAACACAATTCACTTCCTTCACAAAACACAATTCACTTCCTTCACAATCTCAAAAAAGGTAAAAAAAAAAAGGGCGAATTTATTTTTTTCTTGGGATGACATTTTAATCATAATTTAGTTTAGTTATATTCTACACACCGAAGCTGACGTCATGCACACTATTCCTCATGCAGATTTATTCATGGGTCGACCAGAGGCTTCGGGGTCATTCATGGGTCACTGAGCAAATGATAAAGACCCATGACCTGAACTGGAGTGATTCATGACTTGGCGGGTTTGTGGTGGTGGTGGTGGTGGTGGTGCCTCGTGTGTTTTTTTGGGGTGTTCCTCTATCTGTCTGTCTGTCTGTCTGTCTGTCTGTCTGTCTGTCTATCATTTGTTTCTCTCTCTCTCTCTCTCTCTCTCTCTCTCTCTCTCTCTCTCTCTCTCTCTCTCTCTCTCTCTCTCTCTAACGCTGTGTCACTCGAAGCATCAAAGTCACGTCTCAAACATGACCTAACCATTGGTATCTCGAGGATTTTTTTTCCCTCCGTTAAGTGAAGAATAATGATGTATATGATGATGATGATGATGATTATAATGTTGTAGTCTCACCTGGAGTACTTATTGGATTACCTGTAGATTACCCTCCCCCCTCCTGCCATCTTACTTCACCTGATGATTACATTATCATATATTTACCTGGAGGGATTAGGGTGAGTTGGGTTGTTTTTGGGTTAGGTCAGGTCAGGTCAGGTTAGGTCAGGTCAGTCAGGTTAACATTAGGTTAGCTTAGGTTAAGTTAGGATAGTTTTAGTTTAAGTTAGGATAGCTTTAGTTTGTTAGGTTAGCTTTAGATTAGATTGGGAGGGATTGGGTTATGTTAGCACTAGGTTAGGTTAGGTTAGGTTAGGTTAGGTTAGGTTAGGTTAGTTAAGTTTAATCCTTAGATAACTTAATCTATGGGGCTAATCTTCAGGTAATACTATTTAACCACTAAGAAATTTATTACCCTGAAGTTCAATACCTGATATAAAATAATACTTACCATTTATATACGATCACCCACGACGTTCATTCTCACTTCATGGCATAATCTTCAAATCATTGCATTTACCTTGACTGTCTCTTATTAATAGTGTCTGAAAGAGGTTCTGATAGTGAGGTATAAAGTGTTGGAACCTTTTAACATTCTTCCTCTTTGAACAGTTTGTGGGAGTTATTTTTGTTCTTCTGTACTTCTTCTATGTGTTGATGTACAGACAGTCACCTCAAAAGAACTATCTGTACTTGGGGTGATCGATGTGTTGCAGAATGATCACTGTTACTCCTGTTGTCTCGGTAGGGTTGTCAAAATCCTTCGTCCGTTGTGTCATATTTTTTCAACACAATTTGGTATAGATTTTTTTTTGGGTGTACGTACAAACACATACAGACATAGACACACACAGACACAAAGACAAACAAGACATACAGACGACAATAAATAGGAAATGGAGGAGGAGGAGGAGGAGAATTCAACACACAACTGGAGGACCACCTTGACCAGACAGTTCTCAAGTGTCAGCTGATGATAAGTGATGGTGTAGTAAGCTCGAGTGTGAGAGACGAGGAAATGTTTAATATCCACTTGTGGCTTGGATGTGTGGGTGGATGGATGGATGGATGGAGGGGTGGGTGGTGGATGGATGGATGGTGGGTGGTGGATGGATGGTGGGTGGTGGATGGATGGATGGAGGGTGGATGGTGGGTGGTGGATGGATGGATGGAGGTGGATGGTGGGTGGTGGATAGATGGATGGAGGGTGGATGGTGGGTGGTGGATGGATGGATGGATGGATGGAGGGGTGGATGGTGGGTGGTGGATGGATGGATGGAGGGGTGGATGGTGGATGGATGGAGGGATGGGTTGGAAAGTGGGTAGATGGAGAAATTCGTGGGGTGGATGGATGGATGAATGGGTGGGTGAAGAGTGGGTGAGTGGGTAGGTAGATGGATGAGTGGGTGGATAGATTCATAGTGAGGAGGGGGTATTAGAATTAGATGGATGAATAGATTGACAGATAGCTTGATAGACAGGTATAGAAAGACAGACAGATAGATAGATATTCATACAAGTTATCATTTCATCCATCATTTACATAGACTGATAAGGCCTATAGATAATTACGGGTATATAGACAGTGCAGGTATATAGACAGTGCAGGTATATAGATAGTGCAGGTATATAGATAGTGCAGGTAAATAGACAGTACAGGTATATAGACAGTACAGGTATATAGATAGTGCAGGTATATAGACAGTACAGGTATATAGACAGTGCAGGTATATAGATAGTGCAGGTATATAGATGGTGCGGGTATATGAATGGTGCAGGTATATAGATGGTGCGGAGTATATATACATGTAGACAGTGCGGGTATATGAATAGTGCAGGTATATAAGTGCGGGTATATAGATGAGTGCAGGTATATAATGACAGTGCAGGTATATAGATGGTGCGGATATATATACAGTGCGGGTATATAGATAGTGCAGGTATATAGAGTGCAGGTATATAGATAGTGCGGTATACATGTAGACAGTGCGGGTATATAGATAGTGCAGGTATATGCATGTAGACGGTGCGTATAGATAGTGCGGAATATATAGTGAAGGTGCAGGTATATGAGAGAGTGCGGGTATATACATGTAGACAGTGCAGGTATATAGATAGTGCAGGTATATACATGTAGACAGTGCAGGTATATAAGTATGAAGGTGCAGGTATATAGATAGTGCAGGTATATACATGTAGCAGTGCAGGTATATAGATAGTGCAGGTATACATGTAGACAGTGCAGGTATATACATGAAGTGCGGGTATATAGATGGTGCAGGTATATACATGTAGACAGTGCGGGTATATAGATGGTGCAGGTATATACAGTGCGGGTATATAGATGATGCAGGTATATACATGTAGACAGTGCAGGTATATAGATAGTGCAGGTATATAGATGGTGCAGGATATATAGAGACAGTGCAGGTATATAGATAGTGCAGGTATACATGTAGACAGTGCAGGTATATAGATAGTGCAGGTATATACAGTGCAGGTAGTATATAGATAGTGCAGGTATATACATGTAGACAGTGCAGGTATATAGATGGTGCAGGTATATACATGTAGACAGTGCGGGTATATAGATAGTGCAGGTATATACAGTGCAGGTATATAGATAGTGCAGGTATATAACATGTAGACAGTGCGAGTTATATAGATGGTGCAGGTATATACGGTGCAGGTATATAGATAGCAGGTATATACATGCAGACAGTGCAGGTATATAGATAGTGCAGGTATATACATGTAGACAGTGCAGGTATATAGATAGCAGGTATATACATGCAGACAGTGCAGGTATATAGGAAGTATAGGTATATAGCAGTGCAGGTAGGCATACATGTAGACAGTGCAGGTATATAGTGGTGGTGTATAGTGCACATGTAGACAGTGCAGGTATATAGATAGTGCAGGTATACATGTAGACAGTGCAGGTATATACATGAGACATATATGTATACAGTGCAGGTATATAGATATGCAGGTATATACATGCAGACAGTGCAGGCATATACATGGACAGTGCATATAGTGCAGGTATACAGTGCATATAGATAGCAGTATATACATGTGGACAGCAGGATACATGCAGACATAGCAGGCATGGTATGCAGGCATGACAGCAGGTATATACATGCAGACAGTGTATATATGCAGCATACATGCAGACAGTTAGTGCAGGCATATACAGTGCAGGTATATAGATAGTGCAAGGTATATACATGTGCAGGTATAGATAGTGCAGGCATATACATGTAGACAGTGCAGGTATATAGATAGTGCAGGTATATAGAGTGCAGGTATATAGATAGTGCAGGTATATACATGAGACAGTGCAGGTATAGATAGTGCAGGTATATAGATAGCAGGTATGTACAGGTATATAGATAGTGCAGGTATACATGCAGACAGTGCAGGTATATAGATAGTGCAGGTATATAGATAGTGCAGATATAGGATACAGTAGGAGGTATAGATAGTGCGGATATATAGTGCAGGTATATACATGTAGACAGTGCAGGTATAGATAGTGCAGGCATATAGACAGGTATATAGACAGTGCAGGTATATACATGTAGACAGTGCAGGTACAGATAGTGCATGTATATAGTGCAGGTATATGTAGACGGCAGGTATATAGACAGGTATATAGACAGTACAGGTGTATATAGACAGTGCAGGTATATAGACAGTGTAGTGTATAGACAGCAGGTGTATACAGTGGCAGGTATATAGACAGTACAGGTATATAGACAGTACAGGTATATAGATTGGTGCAGGTATATAGACGGACAGGGATATACAGTACAGGTATATGACAGCGGGTATATAGACAGTACAGGTTATAGACGTACAGGTGTATCAGGGGGTTAGGTGCATACAGTGACAGTGCAGGTATATAGACAGTGTGTATCAGGGTATATAGACAGTATGACAGTACAGGTGTATACAGTGAGAGAGTGCGGGTATATAGACGGTACAGGTATATAGACAGTACAGGTGTATACAGTAGACAGTGCGGGTATATAGACAGGGGTATATAGACAGTACAGGTGTATACAGTAGACAGTATATATAGACGGTACAGGTATATAGACAGTACAGGTGTATACAGAGACAGTGTGGTATATAGGCAGTACAGGTGTATACAGTAGACAGTGCAGGTATATAGACAGTACAGGTATATAGACAGTACAGGTGTATACAGTTGTGCAGGGGTATATAGACAGTACGGTATAGACAGTGCAGGTGTATAGGACAGTGCAGGTATATAGACAGTACAGGTATATAGACAGTACAGGTGTATGCAGTGGACGTGCAGGTATATAGACAGTACAGGTGTATACAGTAGACAGTGCAGGTATATAGACAGTGTGTATACAGTACAGCAGGTATATAGACAGTACAGGTATATAGACAGTACAGGTATACAGACAGTGCAGGTATATAGACAGTACAGGTATATAGACGGTACAGGCAGACAGCGGGTATATAGACAGTACAGGTATATAGACAGTACAGGTGTATCAGTAGACAGTGCAGGTAGACAGTGCAGGTATAGACACAGGTGTATACAGTAGATGTGCAGGTATATAGACAGCAATATGTAGCATACAGGTGTATACAGTAGACAGTGCATATAGACAGTACAGGTATATAGATAGTGCGGGTATATAGACAGTGCAGGGTTATAGACAGTACAGGTATATAGACAGTGCGGGTATATAGACAGTACAGTATTATGGACTGTAATGGTATATAGACAGTACAGGTGATATGTGCAGTGAGGCATATGACAGCAGGTGTATACAGTAGACGGTGCAGGTATAGACAGCACGGTGTATACAGTAGACAGTGCGGGTATAGGGGCAGGGCAGACAGCAGGTGTACAGTAGACAGTGCAGACGGTACAGGTATATAGACGGTACAGGTGTATACAGTAGACGGTGCGGTATATAGACAGTGCAGGTATATAGACAGTACGGTGTATAGCAGTAGACAGTGGTATAGACAGTACGGGTATATAGACAGTAGGTGTATGCAGTAGAAGGGTATATGGGCGGTACGGGTGTATACAGTGGACAGTGCAGGTATATAGATGTGCAGGTATATAGACAGCTGGTGTGTATAGAGATTGTGCAGGTATATAGACGGTACAGGTATATAGACAGTACGACAGAGCAGGTATATAGACAGTACAGGATTAGACGGTACAGGTGATTGAGAGTGCGGGTATATAGACAGTACAGGTGTATACAGACAGTGCAGGTGATAGACAGGTATATAGACAGTGCAGGTATATAGACAGTACAGGTGTATACAGTGCAGGTATATAGACAGTATGCAGGTATAGACAGAACAGGTGTATACAGTAGGTATATAGACAGTACGGGTATATAGACAGGTGTACAGCAGACAGTGCAGGTATATAGATGCAGGTATATTAGATGTGTGTGTGTATTCAGTAGCAGGTATATAGACAGTACAGGTATATAGACGGTACAGGTGTATACAGTAGACAGTATATAGACAGTACAGGTATATAGAGGCAGGTATATAGAGCAGTGCAGGTATATAGACAGTGCAGGATATAGACAGTACAGGTATATAGACAGTGAGGTATATGACAGCAGGTATATAGACAGTACAGGTATACAGTAGACAGTGCATATAGACAGTACAGGTATATAGACAGTACAGTGTATACAGTGCAGGTATATAGACAGTACAGGTATATAGACAGCAGGTGTATACAGTAGACAGTGCAGGTATATAGACAGTACAGGTGTATACAGTAGACAGGTGTATAGACGGTATATAGACAGTACAGGTGTATACAGTAGACAGTGCAGGTATATAGACAGTACAGGTATATAGACAGTACAGGTGTATACAGACAGTGTGTATATAGACAGTATATAGACAGTACAGGTGTATACAGACAGTGCAGGTATATAGACAGTGCAGGTATATAGACAACAGGTGTATTCAGTGACAGTGCGGGTATATAGACAGGTATAGTATATAGACAGTACAGGTGTATACGTGGACAGTGCGGGTATATGTATTGGTAAGGGTATATAGACAGGTATATAGACAGGTATATAGACAGTACAGGATATAGACAGTACAGGTATATAGACAGTGCAGGTATATAGATATTGCAGATTGACAGGTGCATGAGACAGTGCAGGTATATAGACAGCAGTGTGGCAGTAGACAGCAGGCATACAGACAGCACAGGTATACAGACAGTGCAGGTATATAGGGGCAGGTATATAGACAGTACAGGTGATACAGTAGACAGTGCAGGACAGTACAGGTATATAGACAGGTGTATACAGTAGACAGCAGGTATATAGACAGTACAGGTGTGTAGACAGGCATAGACAGTGCAGGTATATAGACAGTACAGGTGTATACAGAGACAGTGTGGGTATATAGGCAGTGCAGGTGTATACAGGCATATAGACAGTGCAGGTATATAGACAGTGCATTGTATACAGCAGACAGTCAGGTATATAGACAGTACAGAGACAGTACAGGTGTATACAGTAGACAGTGCAGGTATATAGACAGCATGTATGGTCATACAGGTGCATATAGAGACAGTGCAGGCATATAGACAGTACAGGTGCATACAGTAGACAGTGCAGGTATATAGACAGTACAGGTGTATACAGACAGTGCAGGTATATAGACAGGTATATAGACAGTGCAGGTGTATACAGTAGACAGGTATATAGACAGTACAGGTATATAGACAGGTGTATACAGTAGACAGTGCAGGTATATAGACAGTACTGGTATATAGACAGTACAGGTGTATACAGTAGACAGTGCAGGTATATAGACAGTACAGGTATATAGACAGTACAGGTGTATACAGTGGACAGTATAGACAGTGCAGGTATATAGACAGTGCAGGTGTATACAGTAGACAGCGGGTATATAGACAGTGCAGGTATATAGATATACAGGTGTATAGACAGTGGGTATATAGACAGTGCAGGGATATAGACAGACAGGTATATGAAGTGCAGGATATAGACAGTCGGTATATAGACAGTAAGGTGTTCAGGGTATATAGACAGTGCAGGTATATAGACAGTACAGGTATATAGACAGTGCGGTATAGACAGTAGGGATATAGACAGTATATATAGACAGTGCAGTTATAGACAGTACAGGTATATAGACAGTACAGGTGTATACAGCAGACAGGTATATAGACAGGTGTATACAGTGACAGGTATATAGACAGTACAGGTGTATACAGACAGTGCAGGTATATAGGCAGTACAGGTATATAGACAGCACAGGTGTATACAGAGACAGTATATAGACAGTACAGGTATAGACAGTACAGTGTATACAGTAGACAGTGCAGGTATATAGACAGTACAGGTATATAGACAGTACAGGTGTATACAGTAGACAGTGCAGGTATATAGACATGTATCAGGTATACAGAGACAGTAGAGGGTACAGGTGATACAGTAGACGTAAGGTATATAGACAGTACAGGCGGTGTATATAGACAGGCAGACGTATAGAGACAGTACGGGTATATAGACAGTATATGCAGGTATATAGACAGTACAGTGCAGACAGTGCAGGTATATAGACAGTACAGGTGTATACAGTAGACAGTGCATATATAGACAGTGCAGGTATATAGACAGTACAGGTGTGCAGACAGTGCAGGTATATAGACAGTACAGGTATATAGACAGTACAGGTGTATACAGTAGACAGTGCAGGTATAGACAGTACAGGTATATAGACAGTACAGGTGTATACAGTAGACAGTGCAGATATAGGACAGTACTGTATATAGACAGTACAGGTATAGCAGTAGACAGGTATATAGACAGTACAGGTATATAGACAGTACAGGTGTATACAGGAGATGCAGGTATAGACAGTACAGGTATATAGACAGTACAGGTGTATACAGGAGACAGTGCAGGTATATAGACAGTACAGGTATATAGACAGCAGGTGTATACAGACAGTACAGGTATATAGACAGTACAGGTATATAGACAGTACAGGTATATACATGTAGACAGTACAGGTATATACATGTAGACAGTACAGGTATATAGACAGCACAGGTGTATACAGTAGACAGTGCAGGTATATATATTAAATAAAGTTTTTGATAATGATAAAATAGATAAATGATAAATGTCATAAATATCCAAGAGAATATCACGAATACTTGACATTTAAATCAAGTGTTGGGAGGAATATTCAAGGGAATATTGGTATTACATTTGAGGAAGAAATCGTAATTAATATTTGGGATGTCAGATTCAGGTTATATAGTCATGCAAGTCACCTGATACAAGGAAAGGTGTTATTAATTAAGGTGTTCTGGAGAGAGAGAGAGAGAGAATATATCTATCTTGTATATAGTTGTTTGGATTATCGTTGATATACATGAAGAATGATTAGATTTATTTAACCCTTGGAGGGGAATTTGGTTATATGGTGTAGGTTAATGTTGTGTTAAGAGCCACAGTGAGGAATCATGTGGGTAAGGAATGTAATGTGGAACTTCCTAGAGCAGCACTTGGGGGACAGGAGTGATCGATTGTGTTCATTTATTATTAATTAAACTTTTGTAAACGATGATGATAATACTGTTACTAATCCCAATACTACTACTACTACTACTAATAATAATAATAATAATGAAAATAACGATAAAAATTGTAAAAATCAATAAAAATCAATAATAAGAGAATTTAGAATTAGTGAACATATATTAAAAGAAAAGTTAACACAAATATCATGATGAATACGAAAAAAGTTTGTGTGTGAGAGAGAGAGAGAGAGGGAGAGAGAGAGAGAGAGAGAGAGCATGTATTTGTGTGTGTGTGTGTGTGTGTGCGCGTGCTGGATATTAGAGGAAACAAATGTTAAGGATTTGGTCTTTGAAAAGGTGGACAGTGAAAGTTACCTCCGGTACCACTCCACCCTAACTCCCAGGTACCACTCCACCCTAACTCCCTGGTACCACTCCACCCTAACTCCCTCACTGTTTACGCTTCGCTTCTCACCACACATACTTTCTTGGGTTGTTTTTTCTATTATGAATATTATATGAAGTTTTGCAGGATTTTGTGCGTAATAGTTTGTAGTTTATATATTTTGAGTTATAGTTTATATATTTTGTGTATAATGGTTCATAGTTTATATATTTTGTGTATAATGGTTCATAGTTTATATAGTTTGGTGTTGTTTTGTTTGTGTTTGGTTTAGTTTTATGTTTGTTATAGGTTCTAGTTTATATATTTTGTGTATAGGTCAGTTTATATAGTTTGTGTATAATGGTTCATAGTTTATATAGTTTGTGTTAATGGTTCATATTTATTGTGTTAGGGTGAGGTGCGGTGGTCTAGTCACTCTAGTGGATATATCATTCATCTCTTGTCTTAATGGGCTTTGGTTTGCATCAGGGGTGAGCAGGGTGTACTTCAGTCCACCCACCTGTGATTGGGTACCTAAGCATACAGTTGGGGGAAGTAGAGGTAGTCGAGTGCAGTGTCGGCCTCTTTGCCTCCTTGTGTATCGAAGCTTAGTACCCAGAATTAGCTGAAATGTACAGCCCTTCACGAGCGCGTTTAAAGGAACTCGTATAAACATTCCACAAATTATTATCATTGAGATATTATTTGTAAAAGTTGTCATTTCATTCCATTGTATGTTTACTATTGGGAGTTTCCTTCCGTCCAGTGTAAACCAAAACAGGGCTGCCACACTGCACAAAACCTGATGACCCCTTGTGAACACAATAGTGAAGGGGACTGTACAGTTGCAGACAAAATTTCATGGCATCTGCATTAAAATTATCAATCCCCTGCACCTAATGATCCTCAAGTACATACATACATACATACATTCATACATACAGTACATACTAGATACTGCCAGATGACCAGGGAGTTTTGTCCACTATAAGACCACAATTATGTCTGGTCTATTCCTGTTTCGCTTCTCACAACTTGAAAAAAATCATAAGAATATTTGAATCTTATAAAACCAGTGACGTCAATAGAGGTTTTCAGGTCTTATAACTGTATATGTGGATATTTTCTGATGTCTTCTTGGTTACCTTTCTATTTTATTTTACTAAGCAATTCGATAGTTTTGGTTTTCGTTGAGTTCAATTCGTTTTATTTTGGTATTGAAGAGGAGGTGGAGGAGAAGGTGGAGTGGAGTGGGAGGTGGAGGAGGATGTGTAGGAGGGAAGAGATGAGGAGGAGACGGAGGAGAAGGAGGGCTAGGAGGTGGTGGTGGAGGAGGAGGAGGAGGAGAAAGGAAAAGAGGGAGTGAAAGAGGAGAAGAAGGAGGAAGTGGAGGAGGAAGAGAAGGAAGACGAAGAGGAGGAGGAGAAGGATGAGGTGGAGGATGAAGTGAAGGAGCAGGGGTAGGAGGAGTAGGGAGGAGGAGGAGGTGGTAGAGGAAGAAGTGGTAGAGGAAGAGGAGGAGGAAGACGAAGAGGAGGATTGGAGGAGGAAGAATGGAGGAGGAGCAACTGGTGGGAAGTTTCAAGTTAAGTTTACCGTGATATGTCAAGTCTTTATCAGGACGGTGTGAATAATGAACCATATCAATCCTCGGGTTTATACTCTCTCTAATTATAATAGTGAGGCCTAAGAGCGGGTGTGTAAATATCTCAGTTCGTCGCGGGAAGAAAAGAATAACTTGAGCGAGAATATTTGTCAACAAACCTCTATGCAATGTTGCCAGATGTCACAACATATGAACGATAAATCAGCTGGGAACAGGTGTGTGTGTGTGTGTGTGTGTGTGTGTGTGTGTGTGTGTGTGTGTGTGTGTGTGTGTGTGTGTGTGTGTGGTCTGTCTGTCTGTCTGTCTGTCTGTCTGTTTTTATTTTCTCTCTCTCTCTCTCTCTCTCTCTCATGTGACATTTGCACGGCCTGACGGAGGAAAGTAGAGGGAGGGAGGGAGGGAGGGAGGGAGGGAGGGCAGTGTCATGGACTTGGGTTACTGACGCCCAGTTATTACGTAATATACAGGGCATCAGGGCATGTATATAATACCCAGCTGATGTGACGATGTATACAATATATGATTTATATATTTATTATACAGTATATATTCTTATCTGCATCAGCTAGCTCTGTGAATGCCAGTTCTTGCTCAATATTGGAATGTCTTGACCAATCCACGTTAACATATTTTGATTCAACTTTCTCGACAATAATTTCACAAACTTTTAGGTCCGATGAAACAATTCAGTTTGTAGTGAACATTATTATTCATTTAACATTTATAATATATAAGTTTTCCTTTTATCCTTTAATTATACTGTCAAGGATATCTGAGAGTATTGATAATGAGGTCAACAGGTGAGGGATATACACCTCATGATGGGGTGAAGGTAGATACAGGTGTTGGTGTAGTGGTGCTTATACCAGGCAGAGTGTCAGTACCTGAGAACACACTGTACACGAAGACCCGGTTGAGTGGAGATAATATGGCGGCTTCCTGGGTGTTGGCGGAGAAGGAGGAGGAGGAGCAGGAGGACGAGGAACAGGTAGAGGAAGAGGAGGAGAGGGGTAAGGATGACGAGAAGGAGGGAAGGATGAGGAGGAGGGGAAGGATGATGAGGAGGAGGGAAGGATGATGAGGGAGGAGGAAGGATGATGAGGAGGAGGGACGATGAGGAGGAGGAGGAAGGATGAGGAGGGAGGGAAGGATGAGGAGGAGGGAAGATGAGGAGAAGGAGGGGAAGATGAAGAGAAGGAGGGAAGGATGAGGAGGAGGGAAGGATGATGAGGAGGAGGGAAGGATGATGAGAAGGAGGGAAGGATGAGGAGGAGGAAGGAAGATGAGGAGAAGGAGAAGGATGAAGAGGAGGAGGAGGAGACAAAGAGGAAGTTTCAGGTACAACGTTAAAGGATCCAAAGCGTTTAATGTACACTATATATTTATAAGATTAAGAAAAAGTATAAACAGACGGTAAAAACACTAATAAGATCACCTGAAGATTAGCCTCAGCTTATTTCACCTGAAGATTAGCCCCAGCTTATTTCACCTGAAGATTAGCCCCCAGCTTATTTCACCTGAAGATTAGCCCCCAGCATATTTCACCTGAAGATTGAATGATTCAAGGACATTTCGTCACCACTTAGTATAAACCAAACCTAATCGCCCACCGATTAAATACCCTTGACACTACGTAAGGGGTTAGGTTAGGTTAGGTTAGGTTAGGTTAGGTTACATTACGTTACCTGTGGGTTAGGGTTAGGTTAGGTTAGGTTAGGTTAGGTTAGGTTAGATTATGTTAGGTTAGGTTATCGTTAGTGTGGTTAATCTTCAGGAGGGAGGGAAATAACCTGGGTGGGGGATAATGTTCAGTTGATCTCATTCTTACACACACAAGGTATAATGTCCCTAATATATGATAAATGACACACCTGCCATTACTTAACTTTATCTCCAGCATTGTTCTTCAGGTAAATTCCTTCACTGAATATTAACCTTTTCTCAGTAGTGAATATGTAATATATTTATCTGACCTGTATATGATGGTACGGTTATACGGATGTTAGGCTCAGATACTCGGCATTCATTGAGGCTTATTATATATTATGCTAGATATATTCACTATAATATATATATACTATAATACAGGTAAGCAGTTTAGTCTCTGTCTGTCTGTCAATCCGATAGTGAAGTTACTCCTCCCGTAGCCTCAGCGTTACTGGGGTGGTCTCCAGGGTGGTACTGAGGGATAGTTACAATGAGAAGTTGGATGTTAAGTAACGGCCTGAGAAGAACGTCGTACGTCCGCCAGTGGTGACCAGAGTTATTGTACAGAGAGCTGGTGAGGGATTATGGGAGGTTGTTTTTATAAGGGCTAAGCAGTATCTTGTCCGTAATGCGAAGGTAAATATTACTAAATTTAATATAAACATCCTAACACTGAGTACAGAAACGTTGTCCAATTAACTAAAATAAATGAAGTAGAAAATGAGACAAAACAGTATAGTACAAATTTATGAAGTTAGACCAGAGTGATGTTGAGTGGTACTTCACCTGGAGGAGGAGAACATTGGAGTGTGACCCTATCCTTCCTTCCTAGCCCTCCCATAGTGACCCCCAGACACTCACCTTTATATCTTCCCTCTTGACAGCTTTGCCTTCCACAGGGTGTAAGAAGGTGCACAGTAAACTAGCTCCTGCGTTTATAGGGATAAATCTGATATCTGAAGCTCTCACTCTCCTTGCCTTTCCTCCCTCCTTCCTTCCTTACCTCCCTCCCTCCTTCCTTCCCTCCTCCTTACCTTCCTTCTCTCCCTTACCCCCTCCCCTCCCCTCCCTCTAATCCACCTTCCCTCCATCCCTAACCTTCCCTCCCTCCTTACCTTCCCTCCCTCCTAACCTTCCCTCCCTCCTTACCTTCCCTCCTTCCTTACCTTCCCTCCCTCCTTACCTTCCCTCCCTCCTTACCTTCCCTCCCCTCCTTCCATCCCTCCATCATAACGTTCCTCCGTCAACCTCCTTCATTAATTATACTCCCTCCTTCTTCCCCTCCTCCTCCCTTCCTCTTCATCCTTCCTCTATTCTTATAGCCTCCCTCCCTCCCTCCCTCCCTCCCTCCCCACCAGGATAAATCAAATCCTTACTGAAGAATCCTTTTTTACCCTCTCTTAGGATTAACCATATTTAGGATGACGCGGCGCCTCAACCTCACCATAAAAAGACTTCAACTCATTTTTGTCCAGTTCTAAAGTGTTGATGGTCGGGTGTGTGTGTGTGTGTGTGCGTGTGTGTGTGTGTGTATGTGTGTGTGTGTGTGTGTGTGTGTGTGTGAGAGAGAGGTAAGGAGTGTCTGGGGGTAGGTGTGAGGAGGAGTGTGAAGGAGTGTCTGGGTGTGCCTGATGAGTGTTGGGTAATGTGTCATGTCCAAAGAGCATTTCATTACTTTGAGATGGTGGGTGTGGATTGGAGGTGAGGATTGGGAGGTGAGGGAGGATTGGAGGTGAGGGAGGATGAGGTGAGGAGGATTGGGAGGTGAGGGAGGATTGGAGGTGAGGTGGATTGAGGTGGGAGGTGGGAGGTGAGGTGAGATTAGGAGGTGAGGTTAGGATGGGGAGGTGAGGATTGGGTGAGGGAGGTTAGATTGAGGAGGATTGGGAGTGAGGTGGGAGTGAGGAGTTGGGTTGGGGAGAGTTAGGAGTGGGGGAGGTTGGGAGGTGAGGGAGGATTGGGGGTGGGGAGGATTGGGAGGTGAGGGAGGGTTGGGAAGTGGGGGGAGGATTGGGGAGGTGGGGAGGATTGGGAAGTGAGGGAGGATTGGGAGGTGAGGGAGGATTGGGAGGTGAGGGAGGATTGGGAGGTGAGGAGGATTGGGAAGTGAGGAGGATGGGGAGGTGGGGAGGTTAGGTGAGGGAGGATTGGGAGGTGAGGGAGTTGGGAGTGAGGGAGGATTGGGAGGTGGGATTGGAGGAGGATTGGGAGGTGAGGGAGGATTGGGCGGTGTGGGAGGTTGGGAGGTGAGAGTTGGGGTGAGGATTGGGAGGTGAGGGAGGATTGGGAGGTGGGGGTGGATTGGGGTGAGGAGGATTGGGGGTGAGGTGGATTGGGAGTGGGGAGGATTGGGGGTGAGGGAGGATTGGGAGGTGAGGGAGAGTGGGAGGTAGGATTGGGAGGTGAGAGATTGGGAGATGACAGGGATTATAAACGATAAAATAAATTAGAAAATGGCGAGGATTGAAGATTATGGATTGGAAGATTGGATAATGGATCGGGAGATGGGATAAACTATACTAAGTGGGTTTTTATATTTGGGTACGAGGCGATTAGTATAAGTTGTGTGATAGGAGCGATAGTCAAGGCTCAGCTGTTCATTCATATTCACTGTGGATCAATTTAGTCTTTACTTAGGCAGTCACTTATGGGTCAAACTGGAGTCGTCACACGTCAGCTGCCCCTCAGACCCTTCCATGCTAAACTAAGAACACATAGATCAGGTAGTACATATAAAGTACATATGATGCTACATATATGGTACAGGTGCGATTGGCGGTACATATTTGGTACAGGTACATAATATTGAGGCGTATATACTGTGTATTTATACAGTGCATGACTAAAGAACTCTGTGTGTGTTTTGAATACTACATGCACGTTGCAGTCGCTAAAACAACTATCTGTGCAGGTGGGGGTCGATATGCTCCGAAATGTTACGTGTGACTAGTGACAGCCCTCATATACCAACATTTATCGTCCATGGTCTCATATCGTTTCCCACAAAGTATGCGTAGATAGTTGTTTCAGCTACTGTACATACATTCTTTTTGTTTTATGGGATTATCCCGGGCACAGGTCACTGACACATGGGCCAGGGGAAAATATAATAATAATAATAATAATAATAATAATAATAATAATAATAATAATAATAATAATAATAATAATCAATAAAAATATAATAATAATAATAATAATAATAATAATAATAATAATAATAACCATAAATAAATAAAAAATAAAATAAAATGTCAGGTGAGAAACGATATACAGGTATGTATGTTGTGTTGTCAATAGTAAGAGAAACAATAGAGACCCTACAATTGTGTAAATGAGGCAGAAAGTCAGATGAGCAACCTGGGACTTGGTTACATACATACTGTACATACACAGATGAATTCACATATATGTCCACATACACACACACACACACACACACACACACACACACACACACACACACACACACACACACACACACACACTACAAGGAACATGTTTTATATAAAAGAGATTAAAACATTCTTGCCTCAGATTATCCTCAACCCCTGGACTCACACGACAAAAAAAAGTAAAAGAAAAAAAAACAGAATTAGGTACAATGTTTGTGTTAGGGTAGAGGGCGGCTAGACCTGGGGATCTAGTTGCGCTTTACCGAACACGAATGAATATTACTGTCAGGTCTAGCTGTGTGTGTAAGGTGGGGGGAGAGGTAGAGGAATGAGACGTGGAAATAAATTGAGAGAAAATTATCATCATCATAATTGCTAAGAAACTCAATACAATATTCAGATTATAATGTACTGAACTATGTTGTTAGGTGATGCAAGTGTAAGATTATGACCCTTTAATGAGGTATAGGGATGACACACACACACACACACACACACCATTATTAATTGTGTATAGAACCTGTATGTAATTTCATCCCACAGACCATATTTGTGTCATACGTGTAGTGAGAGTGAGTGAAATACCTCCCCGCTTCACCATTTATAGTTCAGGGTTGAGACGTTGGATTACTGTACTGGGAGTCTAATTTCTTCATTAAAGGGGTTTATTTATTTATCTATTTTCTCGTTTATTTTTTTTTTCTCTCTCATACTCAGCTTCTTTTTATCTCTTTCTCTCTCTCATTCTTGCTTTTTCTTCGTCTCTCTCTCTCTCTCTCTTCTCTTTCTCTCTCTCTCTCTCTCTCTCTCAAATTAACCATCTAGAATATATAAGACTGAACACCTAAGGGACCAGCTGACCGACCACCACCACCACCACCCCGAGGGACTGGTTCAGGGTCTCCGTCAGATACACACCGCTGCCTCCTGACGGGTTCTGAGAGCGCCGCATGCTTTACTGTGTGGTTGTGTGTGGGCCTGCCTTGTATCTCGGCTGGGGGGAGTCTCTCTCTCTCTCTCTCTCTCTCTCTCTCTCTCTCTCTCTCTCTCCTCTTGTTTAGGACCCAGTACACTCAAGATTTCTTCAATAGTATACTGGTTTCATACTTCACTCAGTATGGTTTCTAATTCACTCAGTCTGGTTTCTAATTCACTCAGTCTGGTTTCTAACTCACCCAGTCTGGTTTCTAATTCACTCAGTCTGGTTTCTAATTCACCAGTCTGGTTTCTAATTCACAGTCTGGTTTCTAATTCACCCAGTCTGGTTTCTAATTCCTCCAGTCTGGTTCTAATTCCTCCAGTCTGGTTTCTAATTCACTCAGTCTGGTTTCTAATTCACCAGTCTGGTTTCTAATTCACTCTCAGTCTGGTTTCATTACTCAATCGGTTTCTAATTCACCCAGTCTGGTTTTCTAATTCACTCAGTCTGGTTTCTAATTCACTCCATCTTGTCCACTCGGTTCGTTCTCTTGTTCTTTCTTTCTGGGGTTTCTAATACAATCTTTATTCCTATTCTCACTATTTTCTCTTGTTATCGTTTTCTTCCTGTTTTTTTTTCTTTCTATATTATTTGTCTTGTTATTTTATTATATATTATTCTTTGTTGTTATTGTTACTAATTTGTATGTTAACTCTTTCTTTCTTTCTTTCTTTCTTTCTTTCTTTCTTTCTTTCTTTCTTTCTTTCTTTCTTTCTTTTCTTCTTCTTCTTTCTTTCTTTCTTCTTTCTTTCTTTCTTTCTTTCTTTCTTTCTTTCTTCTTTCTTCTTTCTTCTTTCTTTCTTCTTTCTTTCTTCTTTCTTTCTTTCTTTCCACCTCTCTTCTCTTACCTTCCCTCCTCCCATCATACACCTGTCCTTCTTATTGATGATTGACAAGTGTTTACAAGGTAGTTAAGGGTGGTTTGTGAGCGCTAATGATCCCATTCCATAGTTGGGTGATTACTAGGCACCGAGTAATAAGGTAATATCCTCCCCTCCGCCCAATGATACAGAGTGTCAGGCTGGTTGGTGGGGAGGGGAGGAGAGAGGGGGGGATGTGGGGGAGGGAGTGAGGGAAGGAGGAGGAATGTGTGAGGAGCAAGGTAATGGAATGAGATGAGGGAGAAGGGGTGGGTAGTGGGATGGGGGAAAGGGGAGGTGAAGAAGAGAGGAGGGAGGGAGAGTCAGGGAGAGGGAGTCAGGGAGAGGGAGAGAAGAAAAGAGTTACTAATGATGTAGAGAGAGAGAGATAATACAGGGCTTTCTCAATGAATGTTTAAGTGTGTTGGCCCTAGTTTTAAACATTTCTAGAAGGGGTGGGTGGGGTGGGGGAGTGATAGAATGTTTACAGTAATATTGTAAATAAAACATCAAATATTTTCACTCTTATTTTCATGTTGCCAACACTAGGAAATAATATCCAAGGTCACTCCTGCTGTTTACATTGTATTACTTCTGAAGAAAAAAAAATTCCTCTTAAGCTGATATACAATTTTCAACGCTTATATCGGGACAAAATTCTTCCTTATCGTCCAACCACACATGGCTTGACCTCGGGATACATCTGATACATACACAACATGGCCCCCCCTAGACACATATGATACATACACCTCAGAGTCACATATGATACATAACACACACACAATCATTATGTATTACCCAAGTGTCATTTGGTTCACGTGTCTGTAGGCTCCACCACCCTCAAGACCTGTCCTTACAATCACACAAAGTTCCTCCCTACTGACGCCACCATCACCATCGGCTGCTGTGGCTGATCGACTGAGAGAAATGATCGAACTCTTGACTAAATTGCTTAAGAGTTTCTGATAATACCTCAGTAATTATAGGAGATTAAAAAAGAGCTTTGGAAGTAAGTTTATAAGACTTTACATCCAAGGATTTTTTTTTACTTGTGGTGGAAAATATAGCCATTGTGGGGGTTATTAATACTTGTTTTTATAACCGGTTGTGAATTAAGTTTTCTGCTTGGTTATGATTTTTGTGGTTTGTTTATTATTGGTTTTATAACTTGATGAGGATTTATATTATAACTGGTTTATATAGAAGAGAAGAATGACCAGATTTTGATGGAACCAGTTTATATGGCATCCAGACAACACCCCCTCGGACAAAACCCTTCAGGTAAATTGCAAAGTAGGACAAAATCCCCTCAGTTAAAGAATGTCCAGATTTTGATGTATAAATCCATTTGAAATCTGATCATTCTTTCTCGTATGATCTTGTATATATATTTTTCCTCCCACGGATTTAAGAATTAGTGCAGAAAGGAACAACTCGTCGATAAATTCCCTTTATCTAGTGATTATAAATTACACTTTCTTCACAGTTGTTGGAATATTACACGGATTTATACCCAACCGGATTTATACCCACTCGGATTTATACCCACTCGGATTTATGCTCATTCGGATTTATACACACCCGGATTTATACCCACTCGGATTTATACCCACCTGGATTTATACCCTCTCGGATTTATACCCACTCGGATTTATTAATATACATACAGTTATCGAAAAAGACTTCTCAGATTTTAATAGAAAACCATTTAAAAATCCGAATTTTTTCAATAGGAATCAAGAATAAATTTGCAGAGGCTATTGACTCACTCTGTAATTTCTGGAGGTTTTATTAAGTGTAGGTAGAGGGGGACTGACCACTAGCCACTTGCCTGAACACGATTGATGATTGCCGGGAGAACCGTAAGAGGGAGGGAGGGAGGAGAGAGAGGGTGAGAGGGAGGGTAGCAGGGAGGGATGGAGGGAGAGAGTGAGTGAGGTATAGAAAAGATGAGACAGCGAGAGTAAGACAGAGGGGCGGTAGGAGGGGGAGGTGGAAAGGAAGGGAGAGAGAGACCGTAAGAGGGAGGGGGTAGCAGCAAGGAGAGGGAGGGAGGGTGGAGAGAAGGAGGAGCAGACTCGTCCTGTTGGTGAAGTGAACTCCGACATTCAGTTATAGTTCTGGTTGGTCCACCACACATTGTGTTTAAATCAAGTTTGATTGGAAGGATGAATGACGTAACGATAATTTCACAGAGAGGTGAAGAAACGACAGACAGACAGACCCAACTAGGCAGGCAGGTATGGTCAAGGTTCACTTTGAGGTGTCATAAGCCAAAACGATGCTATCATTCCACCGTCTAGGTCCTATGATTAATTAGATAGAACCAACCAACCAGTCTTCCCCACCCACACCTAGCCAGCCAGCACCCGCCCACAACTAGCCCCAACTATTTTAACCCAACTATTTCGCTAGCTATTTAACCCAACTATTTATTTAACTATTTTATTAACCCCCTCTTAACTAGCCCCCTACTTGACTGTTTCTTGGCTGGTATCTTGTTGTTTTCTTGACACTGATGTCTTTAGATGGTACTGAGATGGGTTTTTAGGATGGGTTTTAGGATGGGTGAGTCCTTGGCACTTTGTTGGCACTTTGTTTGTTTTTGTTGATTTCTTGTTTTGTCTTGTTTGTTTTTGATTTGTTTGCTTGATTTGTTTTCAACGTTTCTTGATCGTTTTTGATGGTGCTTGGGATGGATGGGGCTAGCCCCCTACCCAACTAGCCCCAGCAGCCCCCTACCCAACCAGCCCCCTACCCAGCAGCCCCCAACCCAGCCCCCTACCCAACCAGCCCCTACCCAACCTGCCCCTACCTGCCCACCCCATCGAACCAACCATTATCCTGCAACACACACACAAAAACAAGCATAACAGGAACCAATTCTCCCAGACAAGGCCATTGAGAAGGGTTAAAACATTAGCATCTCTTTTTTGCTCACTAATGTCATTCTCTTTTGCCTTTTCCATAATGAATTATTTTATATTTTTTTATTTGCATTTTTTGGGTGATTTTTTTTTAGTATGTCTTTTGTCGATTATTTTTTTTAGTCTACTCTTTTTAATACGTGTTTTTAATCGAACTTATTTAATCTGTCCTTTTCGATACACCTGTTAATTATTTTACCTTTCTTTAATATACCTTTTTTATTTACCTTTTCATTTATTGTTTTATCTACTACTTTTTAAATCTTCTTGTTATAATCTACCTGCCATATAATCTACCTGTCTATAATCTACCTGTCCTATAATCACACCATATAATCACATATATAATCTACCTGTCCTATAATCTACCTGTCCTATAATCTACCTGTCCTATAATCTACCTCCTATAATCTACCTGCCATATAATCTACCTGCCATATAATCTACCTGTCCTATAATCTACCTGTCCTATAATCTACCTGTCCTATAATCTACCTTTCATATAATCTACCTGTCCTATAATCTACCTGCCATATAATCTACCTGTCCTATAATCTACCTGTCCTATAATCTACCTGCCATATAATCTACCTGCCATATAATCTACCTGTCCTATAATCTACCTTTCATATAATCTACCTGTCCTATAATCTACCTGCATATAATCTACCCGCCATATAACTACCTGTCCTATAATTCAATTGTCCTATAATCTACCTGCCATATGCTACCGCCATATAATCTACCTGTCCTATTATCTACCTTCATATAATCTACTTGTCCTATAATCTACCTTCATATAATCTACCTGTCCTATAATCTACCTGCATATAATCTACCTGCCATATAATCTACCTGTCCTATAATCTACTCGCTATATAATCTACCTGCCATATAATCTACCTGTCTCAATCTACCCATATAATCTACCTGCATATAATCTACCCGCCATATAATCTTACCTGTCCTATAATCTACCTTTTCATATAATTCACCTGCTATATAATCTTACCTGTCCTATAATCTACCTGCCATATAATCTACCCGCCATATAATCTACCTGTCCTATTATCTACCTTCATATAATCTACCGTCCTATAATCTACCTTTCATATAATCTACCTGTCCTATAATCTACCTGCATATAATCTACCCGCCATATAATCTACCTGTCCTATAATCTACCTGCCATAATCTACCTGCCATATAATCTACCTGTCCTATAATCTACCTTTCATATATAATCTACCTGCATATAATCTACCCGCCAGCACCCACCTGTCCTATAATCTACCTGCCATAATCTACCCGCCATATAATCTACCTGTCCTATAATCTACCCGCCATAATCTACCTGCCATACACCCACTGTCCTATAATCACCTGCCATATAATCTACCTGTCCTATAATCTACCCAACTCTGCACCGCCATATAATCTACCTGTCCTATAATCTACCCGCATATAAATCTACCATATAATCTACCTGCCATATAATCTACCTGTCCTATAATCTACCTGTCCTATAATCTACCTGTCCTATAATCTACCTTTCATATAATCTACCTGTCCTATAATCTACCTGCCATATAATCTACCTGTCCTATAATCTACCTGTCCTATAATCTACCTGCCATATAATCTACCTGCCATATAATCTACCTGTCCTATAATCTACCTTTTTTTAATATATTTTTAATCGTTTTTTAAGGGTGTTTGTTTACCTGGTGATGTGTGGTAGAGTAACACTGTATTTGTATTAGTTAATAGGATTTATGACTTGTGAACCAGATGTTAAGAGTGTTAGGGGCAATACCTGGCGGCTTGTTTGTTAAGGTACAATTTGGTATGTTTTTGTTATTATTATTATTGTTGTTGTTGTTGTTGTTATTATTAAAGTAATGGTAGTAGTTGCATTATTATTATTATTATTATTATTATTATTATTATTATTATTATTATTATTATTATTATTATTATTATTAGTTTTTTCTACACTGCGTCATTATTACTACTTAACCTTGTATCCGTTAGTTCAGTATTACAGTATTAACACATAGACTGTCTGTGAATCACGTTTCAGGAGCAATTGGGTCGACATCATCATTGTTAGTTGTCGCAAATGTCATATCATTGTTAACCATGAAACACCATGACTCTCACTCTTATAATGGTATACCTTAGAAAGAGAGAGAGAGAGAGAGAGAGAGAGAGAGTTTCATTTGTAATAGTGAAACAAATGAAACATGACGAAACACATTTAAACATTTAACAAAACATTACATTTGAAGAAACACAAATAAAATAATTAGTGTTTATCATAAAAGTGAAACAGAAACTAAAAAAAATAGACTAAACATTAAAAAACAAAAGACGAGTTCCAATTATAAAGTGAAACGTAAACTATAACAAAAGGAAACATTGGACGAAACGGCAGTACAATTCCCCTCGAGGTTTAAGTCAAGACGAGTCGAAATGCAAACTCCCTTTCTGTGGTCTATTCATTATCAGAGACAAAAACGAAAGAAAGAAGAAAGGAAAAAAAAAAGTGCAGGAGGAAAAAAGAATGAAAAAAAAAATAGCCTCTCCCACTTAGGATCGGATCCCTCGCCGCGACTCTGGAGATAGGCTTTGATCCCCTCTTGACTTAGATTAATGACGCACGACTGTCATTTGTCTTCTAATTAGTCTAATTACCCATGATGTCTTGCGTGTGCTCCCTCCCTCCCCACACCCCCCCTCCCAATTCCCTCCCTTGCAACATCATGACAATATGACTTTTAGGCAACGTTATAGACATATGATCTAAATGTCCCACAGATTATTTGTTGCATGTTGCTATTTTTTTTTAACTAGTAGGCCATATAAATAATAGAGAAATTCATTAATACATGGCATATACATACTAGTCACAGATCATACACCGCCATGCACACTGTATCTTACTATGTATACTGAGGGAACATAGTGATACATGTTAGCTTCTAGTACAGGATGATTTACTCTGGTCTCTGCAGTGTATCTCTCTCTCTCTCTCTCTCTCTCTCGTTAATTAACTCATAAGTAACATTTTCCATTACGTTCTAACTTCAACCTCGTTAAATTCTCGTTGAAACTACCGACTGTTTCTGCACCTTCGTTGAATCTATACCGCGTTTGTTCATCTGGCGTGGAAACAACCAACGCGTTAATCTGCGCTGACACCGCTACGTCGTTGATCTTCGTTGAAAATGCCAAGCTCGTTAATCTTCTTTGAACGCCGCCTTACTTCTCGCTTCGTTGATTACGGCTGGAGGAGATTTGCACAGGGAAGTGGCAGCCGTGGGATTGTTGTTAAAGGGAAGTGGGAGGAGGTAGAGGGGTGGGGGGAGGGCGGTAGAGGGATGGGGAAGGGAGGTGAGGGTGAGGGAGGGAGGTAGGAGGGGTGAGGGAAGGAGGTAGAGGGTGGGGAGGAGGTAGAGGGTGGACAGGAGGTAGAGGGGGGTGGGGAGGGCGGTAGAGGGTGGGAGGGAGGTGGTAGAGGGGTGGGGAGGGAGGTAGAGGGTGGGAGGGAGGTAGAGGGTGGGGAGTGGGAGGTAGAGGGTGAGGGAGGTAGAGGGGTGTGGGTGGGAGGTAGAGGGGTGGGGAGGGAGGTAGAGGGGTGGGAGGGAGGTAGAGGGGTGGGGGAGGGAGGTAGAGGGTGGGGGAGGGAGGTAGGTAAGGGGGAGGTGAGGATTGAGAAGGTAGTGGGGTGAGGGAGGTAGAAGGGGCTGGGGGAGGTAGGGAGGTGGGGGAGCAAGGTAGGTAAGGGGTTTGTGGGGATTGGGAGAGGTAGAGGGTAGGTGGAGGAAAGATAGTGGGTTAGGTTAGGTTAGGTAGATAGATGTCTAATTATAGGTAGATAGGTGAGGGGTCGAGGCTTAAAAATAGAGAAGCAAAATAGGTGTACAAAGTTTAGTTACCTTTAACAATGAATTTCTGACCAAAAGTTTAGATAATTTTTAGTCTATCCACAGCTACCATACCTGACCTGACTGATTGATGTTATTCGCACGTGAGGGAAGTTTTTTTTTTTAAATTTACAATCTAAGAAATAAGTGTTTATTAAGTGTTCATAAGTGTGTGTGTATGTGTATAAGTGTTCATGAGTTTATAAAGTGTCCATGACTGTATGTATAAGTATCCATGACCGTATAAAGTGTCCATGACTGTATGTATAAGTATCCATGACCGTATAAAGCGTCTATGACTGTATGTATAAGTATCCATGACCGTATAAAGTGTCCATGACTGTATGTATAAGTATCCATGACCGTATAAAGTGTCCATGACTGTATATAAGTGTCCATAAGTGTAGATATAAGTGTCCCTGAGTGTGTGTGTATAAGTGTGCATCAGTATGGCTCAGGTTGGTGTTATTTTGAGAGCGGAAATGACGCGAGAAAACACAGCCGTGATAACATTCAAGTGTTTCACCTCTACCACCACAACCACCTGAAACACCTGGGTGAAAGTGACCCAAAATAACCTTACCTGCGGCTGCTTAACTTGGTGCTATTAGTTTGCTATTACTGATAACATGGAGGGGGTGGTGGAGGGAGAGAGGGGGGTGGTGGAGGGAGGAGGAGAGCTGATGAAGGAGGAGGGAGGCCGATGAGAGGGAAAGGAGGATACAAGGAGAGAGGGGTAAGGGTGGTGGTATAGTTTGGGCTTTCGTTGCTTCATTCTGATTATTATTATTATTAATTTTTTTTTTGCATTGAAACGTCATTACCAACAAAAATATATTAAACTAAAATAATAAATAAACATCTTTGAGTCATTGAAGTCATCATTATTTTTATATTACTCAAGGCTTTTATTAAATAGTATATATTGTGCTTTTGTTATGTAAGATATATATATATTTACAATACTTTTTTCTTCATTTCACACCTGGTCCGCCATCTTCCTGTGTGTGTGTGTGTGTGTGTGTCATCCAGGTATCATGAGGTTCACTTATACCATGATGGTAGTTGATTGACTCCTCTCTCTCTCTCTCTTCTCTTTTATGTTTACTCTTTCCCTTCCTTTCCCTTTCCTCTATCTCTTCCTTTTATCTTTTTTCTTCATCTCTTCCCTTCCTATCTCTCCCTACTTCTTCCCTACCTCCCTTGTTTCCACTTTTTCCTCCCTCTCCCTACCTACCCTTCCTACCTCCCCCCAAGCAAGGAGCCAACATATGGTGGAGACTTCCTGATCACCCGCGTCACTGGCCAGCAAAAGCCATAATGATACACTGCCTAAAACCACACTGTTAAAGTTCTTCCTCCCTCCCCTTTCCCCCTCTTCCCCTGTCCCCCTTCTTCCTCATTCCCCTTCCCTCATTTTCTTCTCCCCTTTCAGCCCTTCCCTCCTCTCCTTATCCCCTCTCATGGTGAAGTGGTGGGGGGTAGGGGTGTTCGTCATGAAGGAGGTTTGGTTTAAGAAATTTCTATGACTTTTTGAGTGTAGGTTAGGCTAGGCTAGGTTAGGTTAGGTTAGGTTGGGTTGGGTTGGGTTTAACAAGTGTAAATTACATTGTTGTAGTAAACCATTATTGAATTTCAGAGAGAGGAATTCTTAATGTCCTCTGCCAGTACCTCTCATCTTCCTCCTCCTCCCCAGGGGCGCGGGGCGAGCACTGCCATCATTGGGTAACTACGGTGACCATTTTTTATTGTCATCATTTGTCCTCATGACGTCACGGTCGCCACACGCTGCTGCCCCTCCCCCTCCAACCTTCACTGGAGAACACGGGGCATTAGAACAAGGGGCAGTAGAACACGGGACAATAGAACACGGGGCAGTAGAACACGGGACAATAGAACAGAACACGGGACAATAGAACAGAACACGGGGCAGTAGAACACGGGACAATAGAACAGAACACGGGGCAGTAGAACACAGGACAATAGAACAGAACACGGGGCAGTAAAGTAGAACACGGGACAGTAGAACTCGGGGAACAACCTACATGTTTACCCTTGTTTAGTACTGAATGGTGAAACATAAATAATTCGTTCCATGTTTATTTTTTTATTTATTTTTTTTTTTTATTGGCCACCCCCCTACAGCCTTGTGTAAGGTGAAGCGCAGAAGCGTTTACAGCGCCCAACAGGGAAGCATGCTAAGTTCATGCTTGCCTTTATGTCTCACGAGTTAAGGGCGTAGAAGCCTGAAGAGTCAAGGGCGTAGAAGCCTGAAGAGTCAATGGTTTATGTCATCAAGTTATTGGAAGCTCCAACAACTTTCCCTGAATACGAATTCGCAACTTACGATTTACACCAGGTACCTACTTTACTGCTAGGTGAACATGTTTATATAATGTGACAGCGAGATTAAGTAACAGAAGTGTGAATCATTACGAGGTATTACACTTTACATGAAACTCTATGTTCTTCTTATTCCTTCCTTCCTTCCTTCCTTCCTTTCTTATTTCATTCTTTCCGTCTAATTTCCTTCCTTCTTCCTTTCCTTCATTCATATTCCTTCCTTTCTTCATTTCTTCCTTCCTTCCTTCCTTACATCCTCTCTTATTTCTTCTTTCCTTTATTCCTTCTTCCTTCCTTCTACGTGTTACTTCTTCCATCCTTCTTTCTACGTCTTCCTTCATTTCTTTTTTCCTTCCTTCACCTTGCAGAGCTAAATTTCTTCTTCCTTCCTTCCTTGCGTTCTTCCTTTATCTTGCCGAGTGAAATTTCCTCTTCCTTCCTTCCTTCCTTCCTTCCTCTTGCCGGGTGAAATGTAATCAGTGATAATGAAATTGGCTTGAAGCAACAGCACCATCAGGAGGGGAAAAAACAAGTGAGCATCAATCAAGGTTCCCATCATTACCAAGGAGAAACAAATGAAGGTAGGGGAATGATCATGTAGGGGGAGGTGGGGGAAGAGGTGTTAGGGAGAGAGAGATAAGGGTGAGGGGGGGAGAGATAGGGAAGGTATTAGGGAGGAAGGTGGGGGGATATGAGAGAGGGGGGATAGAAAGGAGGAATGGAATAAAGGGGAGGAGGTTTATGGAGGGAGAGGAGAGGGAGAGAGGAGCTACACTGAGAATTAGTCTTTTGATCTACAGACTAACAGACAGACAGCCATAGATGCACAGACAGACAGCCATGGACGCACAGACAGACAGCC
>NW_024736974.1:77500-99656 GCF_018991925.1 Homarus americanus
TCAACGCAACGCAAAGGCAACATATGCAATTTTTTTCTTCAGTTAAAGATTACGTACAGTAGGGTGATCGATGAATTTCAGAAGTAACACTGTGATTCCTGTTGTCTCGGTAGGGTTGTCAAAATCCTTCGTCCGTTGTCTTATTTTTCTCAACACAATTTTGTAAAGATAAATTTTTTGAGTGACTGTACACGTAATATTTTGTTTAATGAAGCATTGTCAACAATGTGAAGATTTAATCCCAGTATTTTTAACTTGCATCTGAGAAAAAAAATATTGGTTTCTGTCGTCACATTACTAATTCTGTGTAAAACAATTGTTATTAAAGGATTTGAAACTTTTTTTTTTTGCGTACTTGGCGTCAATCATAACTGTGTAATCAAAAGGTTAAAAAACTTGCCTCGTCCCACACTTTCCCTCAATTACAGTGTAAACCTTTTCACGCTGAAATTTGGTAACAACGGACTTTAATCTTTTCATACCAGAGAAAAAAAAATGAAAAAAAATGCTCATTTTCGTCTCAATACAAAGAAGAAATTTCATATGATTGTTGTTGTTTTTTCTTTGTAGCAGCGGAGCGGAGTTAATAATTGTGGTGGTGATGGTGGTTGTTGTAAGGGTTGTAGAGTTGTGGTAGTGGTAGAGGTTGTGTTGATGGTGATAGTTGAAAGGGCTATGGTGATAGTGGTAAGGGTTGTAGTGGTGGTGGTGAGGGTTGTGGTGATGGGAATGGTGGTAATGGAGGAGTTGGGGGGTGATGGTGGTAGAGGTAGTGGTGATGGTGGTAGAGGTAGTGGTGATGACGGTGGTGGCAGTGGTGATAGTGGTGATGGTGGTGGCAGTGGTGATGGTGGTGGTGGTGATGACGGTGGTGGCAGTGGTGATGGTGGTGGCAGTGGTGATGGTGGTGACAGTGGTGATGGTGGTAGAGGTAGTGGTGATGATGGTAGAGGTAGTGGTGATGATGGTAGAGGTAGTGGTGATGGTGGTAGAGGTAGTAGTGATGATGGTAGAGGTAGTGGTGTTGATGGTAGTGGTGTTGATGGTAGTGGTGTTGATGGTAGTGGTGTTGATGGTGGTGGTGATGATGGTAGTGGTGGTAGTGGTAGAGAGCTGGCTGGCACAACTCTCCCTCCATCAAGGCACACACTTTCCCATGCAATTTGAAGAACAATTGAACACTGCTTGATAACTGAAGGCGGACGTGTGGCAGTTTGCTTTCCATCATACTGTCATTTTTTATGGGAGGGGAAGGGAGGGGAGTTGAGGGGTGATGGGGGAGGGGGAGGGAGGGTGGGGAAGGGGAGGGAGGGAAGGGGAGGGAGGGGAAGAGGTGGGGGAGGGGTGATGGGGAGGAGGGGGAGGGAAGGGGAGGGAGGGGAAGTTGAGGGAGGGAGGGGTATGGTGAAGGTGATGGGGGGATGGGAGGGGGGGCAAAGTGTTTGGGGGGAGTGGAGTGTAGGGGAGATTTGTGGAAGGGTCTGTGTGGTTTCTTTAGGAAGGGAAGGGAGAAAGGTTGATGGACAGGAGGGGTTGTTTTCTTGTGGGAAGGGAGGGAGGGGAGGGGTTGTTTTTATGGAGGGAGAGGAAGGGGAGGGGGTTGTTTTATGGAGGGAGGAAAGGTTGATGTGGATGGGAGGGACGAAATACAGTTTGTTTTTCTTTTCGCTGTCAATAATATAGAAAGCCGTCAGTAACACATTCATAATCTCCTTCCCTCCTCTCACCTCCCTCCTCCCCACCCCATCCCCCTCTCCCCACCCTCCCGCCCCCCCCCTCCCCCCACCTCCCGCCCCCCTCCCCTCCCGCCCCCTCCCCTCCCGCCCCCCTCCCCCCTCCCTCCCTTTTTCTCACCCCCTCCCCCTCCTCTCACCCCCCTCCTCCTACTCTTTCTTTTCCTCTTCCTTTTCTTTCCTCCTTCCTCCTCCTCCTCCTCCTCCTCCTCCTCCTATCCTCCTCAGCACCAACAGGACCTTCGGAATAACGACCCCGAGTCCTTCGCCACTCCCTGATGACTCGTATCTCCTACACGCCTTTGTTGTCCTTATAATTATTGTCACTCCTCAAAACTCGGTAACTCACAGTCACTCCCGGCTACTCCTACTCTTCCTATTTTACTCCTTTTCTCTATCCTTCTTTATCTCTCTTCCTCATTCCTCCTCTCCCTTACCCCACTCTGTCTTTCCCTTCGCCCCTCTCTTTCTCCCCCTCACCTCACTACACCCTCTCATCTCACTCCTCATCTCCTCACCCCACTCGTCATCTCCTCACCCCTCCGCATCTCCTCATCCCTCCTCCCCCTCTTCCCCTCCTCCCCTCCCTCTCACCCCCTCCTCATCTCCTCCCACCCCTCTCCTCATTTCCTCATCCACTCCATCTCATCACCCCTCCTCCCCCTCACCCCACTCCTTCCTCCTACTTCCCTCCCTCTTCTCCTCACCCCACTCCGCATCCTCCTCACCCCACTCTCATCTCCCTCACCCCTCCTCCCCTCACCCCACTCCTTCCCTCCCCTCTCACCCCTCCCGCATCTCCTCACCCCACTCCCTCCCTCCCCTCTCACCTCCTCATCTCCTCACCCCACTCCTCCCCTCCCTCTCACCCCCACTCCTCATCTCCTCACCCCTCTCCTCTTCTCCTCACCCCTCCCGCATCTCCTCACCCCTCCTCATCTCCTCACCCCTCCTCCCCTCCCACCCACTCCTTCCTTCCCTCTCCTCCCACTCCGCATCTCCTCACCCTCCTCCCTCCCTCTCCCACCCCTCCTCATCTCCTCACCCCACTCCTCCTCCCCTCTCACCCCTCCTCATCTCCTCCCTCATATCCTCTACCCCACTCCGCATCTCTCACTCACCCCCACTCCTCCCCCTCACCCCACTCCTTCCCTCCCTCTCACCCCCTCCGACATCTCCTCTTACTCCTCCTCCCTCTCACCCCCTCCTTACCTCCTCACCCCCACTCCTCCCCTCCCTCTCACCCCACTCCTCCCCCTCACCCCACTCCTTCCCTCCCCTCTCATCCGTTCCTCAGTCTTCTCACGTTTCTTAATCATTTTTACAACTCTTATTCGTATTCAAATCTGTAAAGGAATTTGGCCACGCCGTAAAGCCATCATCCAGGTATCTCTTCCTCTATCTCTCAGCGTCTTCCTGTGGCAGTCTCTCTATCTCTCAGTGTCCTCGTGTGGAAGTCAATCTCTCTCTTTATCTCTCAGCGTCTCCCTATGTCAGTCTCTATTTCCTTCCGGCGTCTTCCTGTGGCAGTCTCTATCTCCTCCCGGCGTCTTCCTGTGGCAGTCTCTATTTCCTCCCGGCGTCTTCCTGTGGCAGTCTTGTAGGATGGTATTTCTTAGTCCTGTTAGGAGGTGAAGCGTGAGGAATGTGTGTATGTCAAGTCCCTCTCCATACCTGTCATAAGTCCCTCTCCTCACCTGTCATAAGTCCCTCTCCTCACCTCTCATAAGTCCCTCTCCTCACCTGTCATAAGTCCCTTTCCTCACCTGTCATAAGTCCCTCTCCTCACCTCTCATAAGTCCCTCTCCTCACCTCTCATAAGTCCCTCTCCTCACCTATCACAAGTCCCTCTCCTCACCTGTCACAAGTCCCTCTCATCACCTGTCATAAGTCCCTCTCCTCACCTGTCATAAGTCCCTCTCCTCACCTATCATAAGTCCCTCTCCTCACCTCTCTTTAGTCCCTCCACTTTATTTTACACTTACCATCCAACACACTTACACACCCACTTATCTCACTTATGTGTAATCTCTTCCTTGACGTCTAAAGTGATGTCGATGTTATAATGATGTCACTTGTCGGTGTTATAATGATGTCACTTATCAATGTTATAATGATGTCACTTGACAATGTTATAATGATGTCACTTGTCAATGTTATAATGATGTCACTTGTCAATGTTATAATGATGACATTTGTCAATGTTATAATGGTGTCACTTGTCGATGTTATAATGATGTCACTTGTCGGTGTTATAATGATGTCACTTATCAATGTTATAATGATGTCACTTGTCAATGTTATAATGATGTCACTTGTCGGTGTTATAATGATGTCACTTATCAATGTTATAATGATGTCACTTGTCAATGTTATAATGGTGTCACTTGTCGATGTTATAATGATGTCACTTGTCGCTGATACAATGATGTCACTTGTCGATGTTATAATGATGTCACTTGTCGCTGATATAATGATGTCACTTGTCGATGTTATAATGATGTCACTTGTAAGTTCCTCGACATAGGACTTCGCCAGGACCCCATTAATACCTCCTTCAGATCCTTCGTGAGTTATGCTCCTCGTATCCTCCAGGGTCTCCTTCCTCCTTCTCTTCATTCTCCTAGCTCCTATCCTTCCTAGCTCCCTCGTTCTCCTAGCTCCCCGCCTTCCCATCCTTCCTAGCTCCCATCCTTCCTAGCTCCCATCCTTCCTAGCTCTCATCCTTTCTAGTTCCTATCCTTCCTAGCTCCTATCCTTCCTAGCTGCACCATCCTTCCTAACTCCTATCCTTCCTAGCTGCACCATCCTTCCTAGCTGCACCATCCTTCCTAGCTGCACCATCCTTCCTAGCTCCCATCCTTCCTACCTCCCATCCTTCCTAGCTGCACCATCCTTCCTAGCTCCCATCCTTTCTAGATCCCATCCTTCCTAACTGCCATCCTTCCTGCCCCATCCTTCCTAGCTCCCATCCTTCCCTAGCTGCACCATTCTTCCTAGCTGCCATCCCTCCTAGCTCCCATCCTTCCTAGCTGCACCACTTCCTTCCTTCCTAGCTGTACCATCCTTCCCTAGCTCCCATCCTTCCCTAGCTGTACCATCCTTCCTAGCTGCACCATCCTTCCTAGCTGCACCATCCTTCCTAGCTCCCATCCTTCCCTAGCTGGCCTACCATCCTTCCTAGCTCCCATCCTTCCTAGCTGCACCATCCTTCCTAGCTGCACCATCATCCCTAGCTCCCATCCTTCCTAGCTGCACCATCCTTCCTAGCTGTACCATCCTTCCTAGCTGCACCATCCTTGCCTCTTTGCCACTGAATCGCTACCATAACGACATATGTGCCCTACCCTCTTCCTCTTCCTCCTCCTCCTCCTCCTGCCAATAATTAGTCATTACCTGAGAGAGAGAGAGAGAGAGAGAGAGAGAGAGAGACTTTAACCACCTCCACCTCCTCCTTCACCTCCTCTTCTTCCTCCTCCTCCTCTTCTTCCTCCACCTCCTCTCCCTCCTCCTCCTTCCTCTACCACCGTCATCACCACCATTACCTGGAAGAGCCTTGTTTATAGTGACCCTGGTGATGCCGTTGTGTACACCACCTTGGCTCACCCCCTTATAATATGCGTCACCTCTCTGGAGACACTACCACTACCCCGGTCACGCTCCTCAGACTGCCTCCACACCCATCTTAATAAGTAGTGTTCCTCTCTCTCTCTCTCTCTCTCTCTCTCTATCTCTCTCTCTCTCTCTCTCTCTCTCTCTCTCTCTCTCCGATACAACCCAGAGCATGTGGTACTCCTCTTCCACCTTCACCTTCACCTCCACCTCTTCCTCTTTCTGCTCCACCTGCTCCTTTCCTTCTTCTTCTCCTTCCTCTCCTTCCTCTCCTCCTCCTCCTACTCCTCTTCCTCCTCCACCAGTCCTAGAGGTAGTGAGGCAGCAGTACACCTCCTCATGGTATTATTTATGAGGTGTCGGCAATGGCAGATCATATCACATCCCCCACTGAGCACTTGGATTCGTCACTTGGTTCTGCTTGCTGGTACCTTCTCGCCTTCCTCTGTTGTGGTGCTGTTGGGGGCGGGTTCTCTCCCTCTCTCCTGCCTTGATGCTCCCTCTCTCCCCTGTCATATCTCCCCCCTGCCATATCTCCCCCCTGCCATATCTCTCTCCCCCCCTGCGTAGTACTCCTGTCATATCTCCTGCCCAGCTTCATGCTCTCTCTCCCCTGTCATATCTCTCTCCCCCCTGCCTTCATACTCTCTCCTGGAATGTCACACCCTCCCCTACCATGACACCCCTCCCCTACCATGACACCCACTCCCTACTAGAGATGCCACCCTCCCCTACCATGACACCCTCCCCTCACCATGACACCCCTCCCCTACCATGGCCTCCCCCCTACCACGACACCCCTCCCCCTGGGCACCCCCCTCCCCTACCATGACCCCTCACCCTACCATGACACCCTCCCCTACCATGACACCCTCCCTGCATGACACCCCTCCCCCTACCATGGCCTCTCTCCCCTCTGCTTGACACACCCTCCTACCATGACACCCTCCCCTACCATGACACCCTCCCCTACCATGACACCCTCCCCTACCATGACACCCTCCCTACCATGACACCCTCCCCTACCATGACACCCCTCACCTACCACTGACACCTCACCTACCACTGACACCCTCCCCTACCATGACACCCTCCCCTACCCATGACACCCCTCCCCCCTACCAGCCCGCCTCACCCCTACCGCGGCACCCCTCCCCTACCATGACACCCTCCCCTGCTGACACCCCTCCCCTACCATGAGCACCCCTCCCCTACCACGACACCCTCCCCTACCGCGGCCACCCTCCCCTACCATGACACCCTCACCCTACCATGACACCCTCCCTACCACTGACACCCTCCTACCATGACACCCTCCCCCTACCATGACACCCTCCCCTACCATGACACCCTCCCCCTGCTTCCATCATCACATATACCCAGGTGTTTTACAAGTGGTAGTGAGAGCAGTCCCTCGAGCTATACCTATTGAGGAGGCCCTTCTATATTACTCCTGATGCACTCTGAATATAAACACTCAATGTATATAGATTTACAAGACATATAAACGATTCAAATTCCTCAATATATACAATAAATTCTAAACAAAAAGACGATGTTTATTAATCTACAACACAAACTATTCAAATGGTTCAATAAACACAATAAATTCTAAGAAAAGACTCAATGTATATAAATCTACAAGATATAAACTATCTAAAACCCTCAGTATATACATTATCATATTAGGAAAAATCTAAATGTATATGAATCTACAAGACAAATTATCCAAACGACAATAAATTACGATACATAAAAAAAAATAAATACATGAATCTACGAGACATAAATTATCCGAACATAATAAATTCTCAGCAACACGGAACAGAAACGTTAGGGAGAAGTTTGCGCTCGATATTATTCTTGCACGACCCTGATCTGTGACGTGTGTTGGCATGAGTGTTCCTCCTCTGGCCACGACCCTGATCTGTGACGTGTGTTGGTATGAGTGTTCCTCCTCTGACCACGACCCTGATCTGTGACGTGTGTTGGTATGAGTGTTCCTCCTCTGGCCACGACCCTGATCTGTGACGTGTGGTATGAAGTGTTCCTCCTCTGGCCGCGACCCTGATCTGTGACGTGTGTTGGTATGAGTGTTCCTCTCACTCTGGCCACGACCTGATCTGTGACGTGTGTTGGCATGAGTGTTCCTCTCTAGCCACGACCCTGATCTGTGACGTGTGTTGGTATGAGTGTTCCTCCTCTGGCCACGACCCTGATCTGTGACGTGTGTTGGTATGAGTGTTCCTCCTCTGGCCACGACCCTGATCTGTGACGTGTGTTGGCATGAGTGTTCCTCCTCTGGCCACCACGGTCAATGGAGTACAACTGTATTAGAAAACTGTAATGAATGGGGAGTCCCTGTCTGCTGTAACCACGGTCCCGATTTCAGGTACAAGAGTTGATTACAGTAATAGGTTTAAGTACTGTATATTAAACCTTCAATCATACAGTACCCTAAACGTGAGTCATGAAAGCTGCTATCTCCCACAAAACACGCCTGTACCATGGTTTAATGAGGTACCAATCCCATTCACGAATTTCTGAGATTTTTACCCCTCAACGAGCACACTTAAGCATGATACAGCGAGTGTCGTACATAAGCACCTTGTTGTACACCGCCAAGGGGCAAGAAGTCAGGGTCGATAACCGTATTTTTAACCATAAATATCAAACTACACTCGATAATTCATGGCCGGTAGCAGCACGACCACTCACAGGCTGGTACATACTTGCTGTGGTGAGCTAAAAGTGGTGAAATAGAGACGAAGTGGTGTGGTGGTGGTGGCGGCGCGGCGTGTGTGTGGAGAGGTGCGTCCCACAGAGCACGGGCTTGTACCTATTAAGAGGCTAACGCTAATGCCTGGACGTGGAAAACCAGCAAGCCAGTCAGCCTCTCTCTCTCTCTCTCTCTCTCTTTGCTCTCACTCTTTCTCTCTACCCTCACTCTTTCTCTCTACCCTCACTCTTTCTCTCTACTCTCACTCTTTCTCTCTACTCTCTCTCTACCCTCACTCTTTCTCTCTACTCTCACTCTTTCTCTCCACTCTCACTCATTCTCTACTCTCACTCTCTCTCTCTACCCTCACTCTTTCTCTCCACTCTCACTCTTTCTCTCTACCCTCACTCTTTCTCTCTACCCTCACTCTTTCTCTCCACTCTCACTCTCTCTCCCTCTCACTCTTTCTCTCCACTCTCCTCTTTCTCTACCCTCACTCTTTCTCTCTACTCTCTCCTCTTTCTCTCTACTCTCTCTCTACCCTCCCTCTTTCTCTCTCTCTCACTCTTTCTCTCCACTCTCACTCATTCTCTACTCTCACTCTCTCTCTCACCTCACTCTTTCTCTCCACTCTCACTCTTTCTCTCTACCCTCCTCTTTTCTCTACCCTCTCTTTCTCTCTATCTACTCTTTCTCTACCCTCCTCTTTCTCTCTCCCCTTCCACTCTTTTCTCTCCCTCTCCTCTTTCTCTCCCTCTCACTCTTTCTCTCTACCCTCCTCTTTCTTTCTCCCCTCACTCTTTCTCTCCACTCTCACTCTTTTCTCTACCTCACTCTTTCTCTCTCTCTCACTCTTTCTCTCCTCTCACTCTTTCTCTCTACCCTCACTCTTTCTCTCCCTCTCACTCTTTCTCTCTACTCTCTCTTTCTCCCTCCCTCACTCTTTCTCTCTCTCTCACTCTTTTCCCTCTACTCACCTCTTTCTCTCCTCTCCTCTTTCTCTCTCTCTCACTCTTTCTCTCTACCCTCCTCTTTCTCTCCTCTCCTCTTTCTCCCTCTCACTCTTTTCTCTCCCTCTCACTCTTTCTCTCTCACTCTCCTCTTTCTCTCTGCCTCACTCTTTCTCTCCTCTCCTCTTTCTCTCTCACTCTTTTCTCTCACTCTCACTCTTTCTCTCTACTCTCACTCTTTCTCTACTCTCTCTTTCTCTCTACCCTCCTCTTTCTCTCTCTCTCTCCCACTCTTCTCCTTCTCTCACTCTTTCTCTCTACCCTCCCTCTTTCTCCCTTCTCTTTCTCTCCTCTCACTTCTTTCTCTCCACTCTCCTCTTTCTATCTCTCTTTTCTCTACCCTCACTCTTTCTCTCACTCTCCTCTTTCTCCACTCTCCCTCTTTCTCTCTCCTCACTCTTTCTCTCTACTCTCCTCTTTCTCTCTACTCTCACTCTTTCTCTCACTCTCACTCTTTCTCTCTCCTCCTCTTTTCTCTCTACTCTCCTCTTTCTCTCTACTCTCCTCTTTCTCTCCTCTCTCTTTCTCTCTCTCTCTCTCTTTCTCTACCTCACTCTTTCTCTCACTCTCCTCTTTCTCTCCCTCTCCTCTTTCTCTCCACTCTCCTCTTTCTCTCTCTCTCTTTCTCTCTCTCTCTCTCTTTTTCTCTACCCTCACTCTTTCTCTCTCTCTCTCTCTTCTCTCCTCATCTTTCTCTCCACTCTCCTCTTTCTCTCTCTCTCTCTCTTTCTCTCTCTCTCTCTCTTTTCTCTACCTCCTCTTTCTCTCTACTCTCTCTCTTTTCTCTCTCACTCTTTCTCTCACTCTCCTCTTTCTCTCTCTCTCTCTCTTTTCTCTACTCTCCTCTTCCTCTCTACCCCTCCTCTTTCTCTCCCACTCTCCTCTTTCTCTCCCTCTCCTCTTTCTCTCTACTCTCTCTCTTTCTCTCTCTCTCTCTCTTTTTCTCTCTCTCCTCTTTCTCTCCTCTCTCTCTTTCTCTCTACCCTCACTCTTTCTCTCACCTCACTCTTTCTCTCCCTCTCCTCTTCTCTCCCTCTCACTCTTTCTCTCCCTCTCCCTCTTTTCTCTTCTCTCTCTCTTTCTCTCTACTCTCTCTCTTCTCTCCTCTCTCTCTTTCTCTCTACCTCACTCTTTCTCACCTCACTCTTTCTCTCTCTCTCACTCTTTCTCTCTACCCTCTCCCTCTTTCTCTCTACCTCACTCTTTCTCTCACTCTCACTCTTTCCTCTCCCTCCTCTCCTCTACCTCACTCTTTCTCTCTACCCTCCTCTTTCTCTCACTCTCCTCTTTCTCTCTACTCTCCTCTTCCTCTCTACCCTCACTCTTTCTCTCCACTCTCACTCTTTCTCTCCACTCTCACTCTTTCTCTCTACTCTCTCTCTTTCTCTCTACTCTCTCTCTTTTTCTCTACTCTCACTCTTTCTCTCCACTCTCTCTCTTTCTCTCTACCCTCCTCTTTCTCTCCACCCTCCCTCTTTCTCTCTACTCTCCTCTTTCTCTCTACTCTCACTCTTTTCTCTCCACCTCACTCTTTCTCTCCTCTCCTCTTTCTCTCTCTCTCGATCTTTTCTCTACCCTCACTCTTTCTCTCTACCCTCACTCTTTCTCTCACTCTCTCTTTCTCTCCCTCTCACTCTTTCTCTCCCTCTCCTCTTTCTCTCTACCCTCACTCTTTCTCTCTACCCTCACTCTTTTCTCCTCTACCCTCCTCTTCTCTCCCTCCTCACTCTTTCTCTCTACTCTCACTCTTTCTCTCCACCTCACTTTCTTTCTCCACCTCCTCTTTCTCTCTCTCTCCATCTTTTCTCTACCCTCCTCTTTCTCTCTACCCTCACTCTTTCTCTCCACTCTCCACTCTTTCTCTCACTTCTCACTCTTTCTCCTCACCTCTTTCTTCTCTCCCTCTCCTCTTTCTCTCTACTCTCGATCTTTTCACTTCCCCTCACTCTTTCTCTCTCTCTCTTCTTTCTCTCTCTCTCTCTCTTTTCTCACTCTCCTCTTTCTCTCCCTCTCACTCTTTCTCTCCCTCTCACTCTTTCTCTCTACCCTCCTCTCTTTCTCTCCCTCTCCTCTTTCTCTCCACTCTCACTCTTTCCTCTACCCTCACTCTTTCTCTCTCCCTCACTCTTTCTCTCTACTCTCACTCTTTCTCTCTACTCTCCTCTTTTCTCTCTACTCTCACTCTTTTCTCTCTACCCTCACTCTTTCTCTCTCCCTCCTCTTTCTCTCTCCACTCTCCTCTTTCTCTCCCTACCCTTTCTCCCTCCTCTTTCTCTCCTACCTCACTCTTTCTCCTACCCCCCTCCTCTTTTTCTCTCTACCCTCCTCTTTCTCTCTCTCCTCTTTCTCTCTACCTTACTCCTTCTCTCACCCTCTTTCTCTCACTCTCACTCTTTCTCTCCTCTCACTCTTTCTCTCCACTCTCACTCTTTCTCTCCCACTCTCACTCTTTCTCTCCACTCTCCTCTTCACCTCCTCTCCTCTTTCTCCTCCCTCTCACTCTTTCTCCTCTCCTCTCTCTCTCCACTCTCACTCTTTCTCTCTCTCTCCTCTTTCTCTCACTCTCCTCTTTCTCTCTCCTCCTCTTTCTCTCCTCTCCTCTTTCTCTCTACCCTCACTCTTTCTCTCCCTCCACTCTTTCTCTCCTCTCACTCTTTCTCTCCACTCTCCTCTTTCTCTCTCCTCTCTTCTCTCCTCCACTCATTTTCTCCCTCACTCTTTCTCTCACTCTCACTCTTTCTCTCCCTCTCCTCTTTCTCTCTACCCTCCTCTTTCTCTCTACCCTCCTCTTTCTCTCTACCCCTCACTCTTTCTCTCTACCCTCACTCTTTCTCTCCTCTCCTCTTTCTCCTCCACTTCTCACTCTTTCTCCTCCCTCTCACTCTTTCTCTCTACCCTCCTCTTTCCACTTTACCTCTTCTCTCTACCCTCACTCTTTCTCCTCCTCTCCTCTTTCTCTCCACTCTCACTCTTTCTCTCCTCTCTCCTCTTTCTCTCCACTCTCAATCTTTCTCTCTCCCTCACTCTTTCTCTCTACCCTCACTCTTTCTATCTACCCTCCTCTTTCTCTCCACTCTCTCTTTCTCTCCCTCTCCTCTTTCTCTCCTCTCTCTTTCTCCCTCTCCTCTTTCTCTCTACCCTCCACTTCTTTCTCTCTACCCTCCTCTTTCTCTCTTCCCTCCCTCTTTCTATCTACCCTCACTCTTTCTCTCCACTCCTCTTTCTCTCCTCTCAATCTTTCTCTCTACCCTCACTCTTTCTCTCTACCTCCTCTTTCTCTACCTCTTCTTTTCTATCTACCCTCACTCTTTCTCTCCCTCTCACTCTTTCTCTCCCTCTCAATCTTTCTCTCTACCCTCACTCTTTCTCTCTCCCTCACTCTTTCTATCTACCCTCACTCTTTCTCTCCTCTCACTCTTTCTCTCCACTCTCCTCCTTCTCTCCCTCTCACTCTTTCTCCCACTCTCACTCCTCTCTCCTTTACTCCTTCTCTCCACTCTCACTCTTTCTCTCCTCTCCTCTTTCTCGCCACTCTCACTCTTTCTCTCCACTCTCACTCTTTCTCTCATCTACCGTGATACATCTCCTTTTCCTATTATTTAAAAAAGACATAAGTCTAATAGAAAAATACTCAAACAATGATGATATTATGGTCTCTGGGGAGGGAGGGAGGGAGGGGGTAGGGGAGGGAGGTAGAGAAGGGGCTGATTTGATTGCTACATTCATACTCAGCTCAGAGGAGGAACAGGTTGTGTGGGGGAGTGGAGGTCCTGGGAATGATGCTTATGTCGGCTCTAGCTTTATTTATAGAGAAAGTTAACGATACTCTCTCTCTCTTTCTCTCTCTCTCTCGGGCCATCACCAGAGGTTAAAGCTTATCTTCCCAATAGATAGATAGATAGATAGATAGATAGATGAATGGAATGATTGAATGAACACTGACATTTATTCAATAATATCGCCATACAAATTTACATAGATTCAGAATGTATATAGATAATACAAGTATACAAACTATAAACACTGTATGACAAACTATAAATACTGTATAGGTATACAAACAATATACGTAGACAGTACAGGTATACAAACACATACGTAGACAGTACAGGGTATACAAACAATATACGTAGACAGTACAGGTATACAAAACAATATACCTAGACAGTACAGGTATATAAACAGAGTATCTAGACAGTACAGGTATACAAACAATATACCTAGACAGTACAGGGCATACAAACAATATACGTAGACAGTACAGGTATACAAACAATATACGTAGACAAAAGTACAAGTATACAAACAATATACGTAGACAGTACAGGTATACAAACAATATATTTCTAGACAAAGCAGGTATACAAACAATATAATGTAGACAGTACAGGTATACAAACAATATAATACCCAGACAGTACAGGTACAATCAATATACCTAGACAGTACAGTATACAAACAATATACCTAGACAGTACAGGTATACAAACAATATACTCTAGACAGTACAGGTATACAAACAATATACGTAGACAGTACAGGTGAGCAAACAATATACTCTAGACAGTATATAGACATAAACAATATACTAGACAGTACAGGTATACAAACAATATACCTAGACAGTACAGGTATATAAACAATATACAGACAGTACAGGTATATACAAACAATATACCTAGACAGTACAGGTAGAGCATAAACAATATATTTCCAGACAGTACAGGTATACAAACAATATACCTAGACAGTACAGGTATATAAACAATATACCTAGACAGTACAGGTATACATACAATATACCTAGACAGTACAGGTAGAGCATAAACAATATACCTAGACAGTACAGGTATACAAACAATATACCTAGACAGTACAGGTATACAAAAACAATATACCCAGACAGTACAGGTATACAAACAATATACCTAGACAAAGGGTAGTATACAAACAATATACGTAGACAGTACAGGTATACAAACAATATACGTAGACAGTACAGGAGCATACAAACAATATACCTAGACAGCACAGGTATACAAACACATACCTAGACAGTACAGGTATACAAACAATATACCTAGACAGTACAGGTATACAAACAATATACCTAGACAGTACAGGCATACAAACAATATACCTAGGACATACAGGTATACAAACAATATACCTAGACAGTACAGGTATACAAACAATATACGTAGACAGTACAGGAGCACAAACACATACCTAGACAGTACAGAGAAACATACCTAGACAGTACAGGTATACAAAACAATATACCTAGACAGTACAGGTATACAAACAATATATACCTAGACAGTACAGGTATACAAAACAATATACGTAGACAGCAGGTATACAAACAATATACCTAGACAGTACAGGTATACAAACAATATACCTGACAGTACAGGTATACAAACAATATACCTAGACAGTACAGGTATACAAACAATATACGTAGACAGTACAGGCAAACAATATACTTAGACAGCACAGGTATACAAACAATATACCTAGACAGTACAGGCATACAAACAATATGCCTAGACAGTACAGGCATACAAACAATATACCTAGACAGTACAGGTATACAAACAATATACCTAGACAGTACAGGTATACAAACAATATACCACAGTACAGGTATAAACAATATACCTAGACAGTACAGGTATACAAACAATATACCTAGACAGTACAGGTATACAAACAATATACCTAGACAGTACAGGCATACAAACAATATACCTAGACAGTACAGGTATACAAACAATATACCAGACAGTACAGGTATACAAAACAATATACCTAGACAGTATACAAACAATATACCTAGACAGTATACAGTATACAAACAATATACGTAGACAGCAGGTATACAAACAATATAATGCAGACAGTACAGGTATACAAACAATATACCTAGACAGTACAGGTATACAAAAACAATATAATGCAGACAGTACAGGTATACAAATATACGTAGACAGTACAGGTGACAAACAATATACTCTAGACAGTACAGGTATACAAACAATATACCTAGAGCAGGAGGCAAACACATACCTAGACAGTACAGGTACAAACAATATACCCAGACAGTACAGGTGATATACAAACAATATACCTAGACAGTACAGGTATACAAACAATATACTAGACAGTACAGGTATATGAAACAATATACCTAGACACAGTACATACAAACAATATACCTAGACAGTACAGGTATACAAACAAATATACCAGACAGTACAGGCAAGGCAAACAATATACCTAGACAAAAGCAGGTATACAAACAATACAATTTGCATAGCATAGGTATACAAACAATATACTCTAGACAGTACAGGCACAAACAATATACGGTGACAGTACAGGTATACAAACAATATACCTAGACAGTACAGGTATACAAACAATATACCTAGACAGTACAGGTATATAAACAAATATACCTAGACAGTACAGGTATACAAACAATATACGTAGACAGTACAGGTATACAAACAATATACCTAGACAGTACAGGTATACAAACAATATACCTAGACAGTACAGGTATACAAACAATATAAATTTTAGACAGTACAGGTACAAACAATATGTACCTAGACAGTGTACAGGTGACATAAACAATATATCAGACAGTACAGGTATACAAACAATATACCTAGACAGTACAGGTATACAAACAACATACCTAGACAGTACAGGTATACAAACAATATACCTAGACAGTACAGGTATACAAACAATATACCCAGACAGTACAGGTAAGCATACAAACAATATAATTTAGACAGTACAGGTATACAAATAATATACCTAGACAGTACAGGTATACAAAACAATATACCTAGACAGTACAGGTATATAAACAATATATGGTATAGTACAGGTATACAAACAATACATGTAGACAGTACAGGTATATAAAATAATATAATGTAGATATACAGGTATACAAACAATACAATATACTGGCAGTTGCTACCAACAATATACCTGGACGTACAGGTATACAAACAATATACCTAGACAGTACAGGTATACAAACAATATACCTAGACAGTACAGGTATACAAACAATATACCTAGACAGTACAGGTATACATACAATATACTCAGAACAGTTTTGTTACAAACTGTTACAACAACACTTCACACTCTGACCTACTTATAAATAGCTCATTTACATATTCTATTTTGATACTTGAGTTTTCTTAATGGTATAAAACTATATATGATTTTTTATTATAGTAGTGTGGAAGAAGAGAACGTGATGAAGGAGGTACTGGAAACAGATGGTGTGTGTGTGGGGGTGTGGGGGTGGGGAAGTGGGAAGGTGGGTGGTGGGGGTTGAAGGTGGGGAAGGTGGGGGTGTTGGGGTTGAAGGTGGGGAAGGTGGGGTGGGGGAGGTTGGGGTTGAAGGTGGGAAGGTTGGGGTGTTGGGGGGTTGAAGTGGGGAAGGTGGGGGTGTTGGGGGGTTGAAGGTGGGGGAAAGTGGGGGTGGGGGTGGGGTTGAAGGTAGGGAAGGTGGGGGTGGAGGGTGAGGGTTGAAGGGGTGGGGAAGGTGGGGAAGGTGAGGGGATGGGTGGGGGTTGGGGAGATGGGGAGGTGTGGGGGTGAGTGGGGAAGGTGGGGGTGTTGGGGGGGTTGAAGGTGGGGAAGGTGGGGAAGGTGGAGGATGGGGTGGGGGTTGAAGGTGGGGAAGGTTGGGGTGTTGGGGGTGAAGGTGGGGGAAGGTGGGGGTGTTGGGGGTTGAAGGTGGGGAGAAGGTGGGGTTGTGAGGGTTGGTGAGGGAAGGTGGGGGTGGAGGGTGAGGGTGGAGGTGGGAGGTGAAGGTGAGGATGGGAGTGGGGTGGAGGTGGAGGTGTGGGGGTGAGTGGGGAAGGTGGGGGTGTTGGGGGGTTGAAGGTGGGGAAGGTGGGGGAAGGTGGGATTGGGTGGGGTGAAGGTGGAAGGTTGGGGTGTTGGGGGTTGAAGGTGGGGAGGTGGGGTGTTGGGGGGTTGAAGGTGGGGAGAGTGGGGGTGGGGGGTTGTGGAGTTGAAGGTATAGGGAAGGGGGGTGAGGTGGGGTTGAAGGTAGGGGAAGGTGGAAGGTGAGGGATGGGGTGGGGGTTGAAGGTGGAGGAAGGTGGGGGTGTGGGGGGTTGAAGGTGGGAAGGTGGGGTTGGGGTTGGGGTTGAGGTGGGGAAGGTGGGGTGTGGGGGTTGAAGGTGAGGAGGTGGGGCTGGGGTTAAGGTGGGAAGGTGGAGGTATGGGGGGTGAGAGGTGGGGAGTGGGGTGGGGGGTTGAAAAGGTGAGGAAGGTGGGGGCTGGGTTGGGGTTGAAGGTGGGGGAAGGTTGGGGGTGGGGGTGTGGGGTTGAAGGTGGGGAAAGGTGGGGGGGTGGGTTATTGAAGATTTTCCGGTATCAATCCTGGCCTTTCACCTCCCTCTCCTTTCCCAGCCCCCGGCCTCACACACACTCCCATGACTGCAGTGGCCTACAACCTCTTCTCTCTTCTCAGTCTCCTCCTCTCCCAACCTCTTCCTCTGTTCTCCCAACCTCCTCCTCTTATTTTATTATTCCCTGTTACTTTTCTTCAACCTAACCTAACCTAACCTAACCTAACCTAAGCTTAAAAGAAAGTTGGTAGGTATTGTCTTTACCCTCTTAGATTGACTTTACGATTTTACTAAACACACTCACACACACACACAGACACACACACACACACACACACACACACAGACACACACACACACAGACACACAGACACGAACACAGACACACACACACACACACACACACACACACAGACACATACACACACACACACACACACACACACGTACACACACACACACACACGTACACACACACACACACACACACACACACACACACACACACACACACACACATACACACACACACACACACACACACGTACACACGTACAGACACACACACACAGACACACACACACACACACACACACACACACACGCACACACATACACACACACGTACACACACACACACACACACACACACACACACACACACGACACACACACACACACACACACACACACCGGTTATTGATCACGTTCTGTCAGTAAATCATGCTTACGTTCTTATAAGTAATTAAACTTATTACTTTATCTAGATTAGAGGAATTAGTAAATAAATCATCAAAGTACCTTCCTACACCTTACCTTAGCCGACAGTACCTGCGCAATTACCTACCCCATCTTACCTACCAACACACTACCCACCCACCCACCCACGCCTTACCTTACCTGCCTACCTTACCTAGCACCTCCCTCCCTCCCACTCTCCCACTCACATCCATCATGTTCAGGTGATCACAATCAGCACCAACTGATCATATTACTGGTGCATCAGGTGATCAGAATCAACTGCAGGTGATCATGATTAAATCACTTGATGAGGTTGGTGAAGTGAGCTGTGATGACAGGTTGGTGAAGTGAGCTGTGACTGGTTGGTGAAGTGAGCTGTGATGAGAGGTTGGTGAAGTGAGCTGTGATGAGAGGTTGGTGAAGTGAGCTGTGATGACAGGTTGGTGAAGTGAGCTGTGGTGACAGGTTGGTGAAGTGAGCTGTGATGAGAGGTTGGTGAAGTGAGCTGTGATGAGAGGAGGTTGGTGAAGTGAGCTGTGATGACAGGTTGGTGAAGTGAGCTGTGATGACAGGTTGGTGAAGTGAGCTGTGATGAAGGTTGGTGAAGTGAGCTGTGATGAGAGGTTGGTGAAGTGAGCTGTGATGAAGGTTGGTGAAGTGAGCTGTGATGACAGGTTGGTGAAGTGAGCTGTGATGAAGGTTGGTGAAGTGAGCTGTGATGACAGGTTGGTGAAGTGAGCTGTGATGAGAGGTTGGTGAAGTGAGCTGTGGTGACAGGTTGGTGAAGTGAGCTGTGATGGGAATTTGGTGAAGTGAGATGATGAGAGTTTGATGAAAATGTGTCATGTGAAGTGAATCTAGTGGAGTGAGTAGTGAATTGAGTCTTGAAATTCCAGTCAAATGAGGTCAAGTAAGGAGAGACTCTTATAATATTTCCTGTATAAATAACATCTGCACCTGTAGGCCATGACACCTCGCCCCGTCCATCAGCTGACTCCAGGTATATAAACTAGTCCGAGTAATAGCCACTGAGGTGCTTATAAACGTGTATTAAATAGCCCCGTGTCCTTTTGTGGTATAAACAAGGCATTAGTAGACGCTGTAGTCTTTTGTTAGGCGAGGTGTGTGTGTGTGTGTGTGTGTGTGTGTGTGTGTGTGTGTGTGTGTGTGTGTGTGTGTGTGTGTGTGTGTCCAGGAAGCAGTTTTGTTAGCAGAGGGTCTTAAGTTGTTTGGTAGTCTTACAGCAGGAGACCAGCCTACATCAAGTTGGATACGACCTGCCACACCTTTGAAAAGACTCACTACACCTACAAGTTCATTAAATAGATTCGCCTCATTGTTGCCCTGGTTAGGTTAGGTTAGGTTAGGCCCTTACGTACTATTAGCTCGACCAAGGCTCCAGAGATCGTTCTGTAATGGTTCACACTCCGTTGTTTTTTTTTTGTATTTCCTTGAATACCAGAATCAAAACCTGTTGGCGCATTCACTCACCTTACTTTACCTTGCCTCACCACCTCACTTCACCTTGCCTCACTACCTGATCACCTCGCCTCACCTCACACCACCTCACCTCGCCTCACCTAACACCACCTCAACCTCAACACCTCACTTCAACACCTCACTTCACCACCTCACCTCATCCACCAGCAGGTAATTGACATACATGTGTTTGGGTTTGAGCCGTGTAGACAACAATTGCCAAGGTAAACAATACAACTACGACCTGAGAACAATTACCCCCCCACCTGAGTCCGACCGTACAATCACCATGACCTGACCGTGCAATCACCATGACCTGACCGTGCAATCACCATGACCACACACTGTATGTTATCTATTCAAACAACAACGCTTGATTTTTTTTTACCCAGTCGCTGTGAATGTTTGCCGTGTAAAGTATTATCAAGTCTGATTTTATTATTAATGTAGGTAAAGTAATTTGAGAAAGATTGTATTGAGCTTAGATAGATATTTGAGAAAGATTAAGATGACCCAAGGTAAGTATTTGAGAAAGATTAAGATGACCCAAGGTAAGTATTTGAGAAAGATTAAGATGACCCTAGGTAAGTATTTGAGAAAGATTGATATAACCCAACTTAAAACCTAAACTGCTGGTCATTTTACATCTTTAAGCAACCTCATGAACAGGTAAGCGTTAGAGCACAACCTTTAATATCATTACTGGGGATTACAGGTTAGAGAAAGTATAACTAAACAGACTATAACATTAGGTGGCTGCTGGACAAGTCTGTGAGGTCCACCCCAATGAACTCTGATTTGACGAGAGAAAAAAACAAATTCGATTAGCTGGAAAAAAAAATCACAATTGACTCTGAACACGACTCAATAACTACGAGATATATAAAATTATTATGTTTTACTATTACGAACTGTACTGACGTTTATCATTATAGATCTTGGATGTTACGTTACAGAAATACATAGAAACGATGCTAAAATAATCCTACACCCTGACTGTATCAAGAGAGTTCATAAGAAGTAAATGACCATCACAGGATTAATATTACCCGGACCATGGCAAGTTATCCGACGTTTTGGAAGTACTAGAGAGCTTGTCAAATTCAGGGAAAAATATATGTCTTATTAGTGATTGAATTTATGAGGAGAGGGAAAGACGTGAGGTGACTAAGGATTCTGGAGCATAAGAGATTCCTTCAGTGATATGTGGTAGAAATGCTGTTTACGTGAATTTTAAGTATGACGGTCTATTTAAACCTGAGATTAACCACACTAGCACTAATTTAACCTAATCTAAACTTAATAATTTAACGCAAACCTAACCTAACATAAAGCTAACCTGACCTAACATAAAGCTAACCTGACCTAACATAAAGCTAACCTGACCTAACATAAAGCTAACCTGACCTAACATAAAGCTAACCTAACCTAACATAAAGCTAACCTGACCTAACATAAAGCTAACCTAACCTAACATAAAGCAAACCTAACCTAACATAAAGCTAACCTGACCTAACATAAAGCTAACCTGACCTAACGCTTACGTAACCTAACCTAACCTGCCTCAACCCTAACTACATAAAGCTAACCTGACCTAACATAAAGCTAACCTAACCTAACATAAAGCTAACCTGACCTAACATAAAGCTAACCTAACCTAACATAAAGCAAACCTAACCTAACATAAAGCTAACCTGACCTAACATAAAGCTAACCTGACCTAACGCTTACGTAACCTAACCTAACCTAACCTAACCTAACCTAACCTAACCCCCCCCGTGGTATCGATAAGGTGTTTAATCATCAGGTGAAATAAGCTTGGAGGGGTGACAGGCTAAACTAGTCTTTGTATGACCTGATAAAACTCTAATATCATACACCTCTGACCTGTTACCTGTGCCTCCCACACACACAAGGGCTTAACGACTCTCTAATAGTACCTTGTGATGTTATTGTTTGTCAGGTGATTATAAATGACATAATTCTATACGTCGAAAAATAACTCCCCCCAAAATAAAATCGATAAAAATCACTCTTAAAATAACCCCCATAAAATATCTCGCAAAAAATAACATGGAAAAATCACTCTTTAGACTACCTTAATTAAAGACCTCAACCTTAAATTGGTAGTTAACATTAAGATAGTAAATCGCTTAGGAAAAAATTACCTAAATATTTACAGGTGTTTAGTGAAGGTAATTAAGGTAAAATGTCATAAATATATAGATAGATAGATAGATAGATAGATAGATAGATGCATTAATCACATATATCCTTAAACTACAGGTAAAAATTGTCTCTAATTAAAAAAAACATTATATAAACAAAACGTCTTCATTAAACCCCCTGACTCATATCTCCTGACGATAATATAAAAACACCTGGAGGTAACGAGAGAGTGAGAGACAGCAGGAGAGATAAGGGTGTCTCTTCATACTGGTTGAGAGAGAGAGAGAGAGAGAG